>NW_006912937.1:902628-964320 GCF_000585535.1 Cladophialophora psammophila CBS 110553 | reverse complement strand
AGTTACACTCTCTTCGTAGCCAACTCATGTTAACTATTGGACTGATAGTTCTTAGTGACAAGTGACTTCTCATACCTTGTGTTCTTCCCAACCAGTTCATACTATTCAGATTGTTACTAGGAACCCTAACCCAGTTAGGCCCCAGTAGGATCTCTAACATATAGATACCGAAGTAAGTGACTACGACTCTTCTCGCTTTCTATTCTTAGACTACGTTAAGAGCTTACTACGGCGATATCTAATAGCTCTCGATACTCATTAGAGATAAGGCGACTCTTACTTTCTTTAAGAAATAGTATATATACTCTTAGATAGCCCGTTTAATTAACGCTAATATTCTCTTCGTCTTTCTCACTAAATAGTATCGTATAACGCCTAATATCTCTCGTATAGTTAGTCGATTCGAGTATCGTAAGAAGCTAGTTAATAATCGATATATAAGGTTTAAGAAGCGACCTTAGTAAGCGAGTCTTCGTCAATAAAATAAGGTTTAATACGGCCGGAAGCGCACTCTTATCTATCTTAATATTCGCTTCCCTTCTCTATAGAGACCATCGAACCCAGAAAATATAGCTTAGTCCTAGAAGAAGTAGCTTAAAAACGTTTATGGAACTTATATTGTCCCGGGCGGCTCGCGCGTTAATAAAGTCTTCGTTATTATGGGTATTAAACTAGCTAAAAAGATAATAGATATAATGCTTAGTATATAAGTCGCTATCATTACAGAATACAACGCGCAATACCGCCTCTATTTATATATAAAAACTAAACTTATACATACGGATAATAAGTATTTCACTCTAATCGTTATAATCATCGATGAATATTAAGAAATAAAGTTTAACGTTGTTATCATCGACTTCCTCGTGACCGATACTTCCGGTTTCCTAGCTGAATACGCTCGCGTTAACGTTAGAATAAGCCGTGCCCGCTTCGTATTATACGTCTTAAATAATAAGAAAGTATTTATTCAAAGTAAGGCCGTAAGTTTAAGGAGAATTTAGTCTAAAATTCTTTAAGTCGGTACCGAAATTAAGGTTAATTCTTCTTAGAGCAGCGAGTATTTTATCGCTATAGACTTCTTTTTACTCACCGATATTAACTTAATTCGTATTCTTCGAGGCAGCGCTATATCGAGTCTTCCAGATATACCGGATAATATCATCTCTTTCTCTAATACGAATAACGAGGTATAGATAACTAATTAGAATTAGAAGTCTAAATAAGTAAAAGATATAGAGTAATGAAGAAATCGATACTAAAAACTTATTAACTTAATATAGAGTACTATTTTCGCGTACTTCTTTAATAAGAGATAAAATCGAATATATTAGCTAGTGCTAGGTAAAAAGAAGTGACGTAGTCTTAACGATATTCGAGTTAAAGTCATAAATATAGATAGATATAGTTAAAAATAAGTAGAATAAGCTAAAAGAGAAAGTCTATCTCCTCTAAATAATAGTAATCTTACTTTTCTATAGGGCTTCCGCGTATAAATAAATCTTTAGCTTAACTACTATATTTAAGATTACTAAGCGTTCTTCCGTAGTATATCATAATCTCTTTAATATCTATAATCGAAAAGAAAATTTTTTAATTTTCTCTTTCTTTCTCCTTTTATCTAGTAAGAATAACGACACCGAAACTAAACTATTCGACTACTTCGCTCATCGTATACTCTTAACCTCCGTAGATAGATTCGAAATCTAAGAAACGAGTGAAAAGTATTATAGATATTAAATCGCGTTAAGGTACTTCGAATAAAGAATATAAGATAATATACAATGTATTTTAAGAAGTATTATAAGAGTCTAGTATACTAGGTGAACGTATTTAAGGAGTAACTACTTAATACGCCGTGAATAAGGCCATCGATAAAATACTACGTAAACGGCAGTATCGGAATACTCTTAGAAAGATAAATCTAGAGACGGTATAGAGCGATCTACGCTACTTAGCGCTATAGCTAAGTCGTAACCATCGGAGACGACTACAGCGAGATAAGAGAAGATAAATATACGACGTAGTTACACGCGTATATTCCGTAACTAAATAAAGCTTAATAGAGTTAGTAAATAGAACTACGACGAATGGTTTTAATTTAAACTTAAACGAATCGTCCGATGAATTAATATTAGTATAACTAGCTAAATAAAAATTATCTAAAGAATGAGCTAAATCTATAACGTTAACGATAGCGACACAGCAGAATATCGACTATTTCGATGCATAAATTATCGTTATAAGACGACAAGAGAAAGAGAGAGCGAGAATATATCGTCTCGAGGAATTCTCTTTAACTCGAAGCTATAACTATATAAGTTCTTTAGAGAATCTATAGTTCGTATAATTCATAAATATTTTAAACGCGAATTTTACATTTATCCCTAACCGCGATATACTTAGCTATAATTCTACTAATACGGAGAAGATTTTAGTATCGAACGAGAGAGTATAGAAGACTACGTTATAAGATATACGTAGTTAGAGCTAACGATATTTTAGATTCTAGCTACAGCGTATAGAGCAATCTAAAGAGAGATAAATTATATTATAGAGATTATACTAAGAAGATAAGATAGAAGAGTATAAATTACAATATAGTAGAAACGGTTAAATTAAGTTAGATTTAGCGCGGCTAGACTAATTATAGTAAGATTAGATACGAATATATTAACAGACGCGTTATAACTTTTATTTTAATTCTCTTACTCTTCTCTTTATTCTTATCTTCTTAGACTAGAATATCCCTTACTACGAGGCTTTTAGAGAAGCACGAGCACTCATCCGATTTCTAGCTCTAACCGAATATTCTAGACTACTAATAACGACTATTACCTTCTCCATTATAGTACAAAATAAAACGAAGATAAGACGCGATAAAGAGAATCGTAATATAGTATATAACACTAACTTAAGATATATAGCTACTAATCTAGAAGAAGAAGAAACTACTATAGCGATAAGGAGAAGATAAATAGATACGTACACTAAATCCTATACCACTAAGTCAGTATTAGAATTGAATACGTAGTCCTTAGCGTAGCTCTCTTATAAAAGTTACGTAAGAATATGAATTAAATTCTAATATTTACTGAGTACGTACTTCTTTCCATTATGGTCGTAATTCGAGATAGTATATAAAGAACTCTATATTAATATAAGTAAAAAGAAACGTCGAGTTAAAAATAACCGGTCGAGTAGTCGATTCTCTAATAACCTCCTTACTTCTATATACTCTCGAGATCGAACCGGAAGACGTATTAAATCATTCTAGAGAGATTTATTATCGATTAAAGAAGATAGTAATTTCAGTTCTAAGAAAGAGAATAAGTATTTCTAGGCCACTAATAAAGAGAAAGAAGTACAGATAATACTATCGCCGAATCGAGGAAGAGTTATAGTAAGAGTAATAAGTATATCTTCTTATAAGAATATTATAGTTAGATCTTAATATAACTAGCTCTATCGTATTAGATCTAATAAGATAATTATTCGCGGATAAAGACTTTAAGATATCTAACGTATATTTAGTTATAATCTATAATAATTCGTAGTAAGTATAATATATTATTCGACGCGTATTTCTTGAGTAGCTTCTCTCGAAGACTTTCCGAGATATAGAGTTCGTTAGACGATAGTATTATATCTAGATCTTCTAGTATAGAATAGATTTTACACCGCTTTAGCTTAGTTCGCGACGATAAGTACTTAATATCTTCCTTAGTAGATATATTCTTCACCGATCGTTCGAGTTAAGAGTATAGTCGTAGAAAGAAGAGACGAAGAGAATTATAAGATCGCGATCTTATATTTAACGTTAAGAGATAAAACCATTCTAATATATTCGGAGATGTAAAACGACGAGAAAAGTTCTCGTCTTCTAAAGGCTATATTAAAATAATTAAAGCGTATAAGAATTTAATAATTACGCGAGTCTTATTCGAGGACGATATAATAGATAAGAGAAATAAACGTAGATATAATACGTAGATAAACGTAAATATAGAGTTCGAAGAGTCTTTAGTTTAATAAGTCTAGAATAATATTTACGAGAATAGAAGAATATTTTAGATCGCTTCATCCCTTAGGGTACTATTGAGCCCGTACCTAGTAAAGACTAGAAAGATATCTTAACTAGTAATTAAGAATATCTACGCGTCCGTTAACCATTACCACTAGATACGAAATTACGTCAGTAACTATCGCTCCAAAGTTATATAGCGTATACGCGAAGAGATACGATAGCTTTTCGCCGTCGATAATTCAACGGATACGACGAAGAAAAAGGTATAGTTTCTACTAAACTATAATCGCTTTATATATAGACTAGGCCCTACCGGAGAAGAAAAGATAGGTATTAGTATTTAGTGCTATATATATACTAACCTAAGAATAAGTGAATATAACGAACCGATGAACGTCGAAGAGTATTATCCGACTAATTAACAAAGTCTTTTAGATTAAGGTAGATTCGAATTTAGCAAGGTATAGCGAGATTAAAAAGTACTTTAATTCTCTACGACCCGAGATAATTTATTATTTAATGATATATCTATATTAATACTTATAAGAATATTTAATAGGTCTACGAGTGAGAAAAGACTATAACGTAGACTTTAAAGAAAGATTTTTCTCTACTAAAAAGAGAAGATTACTAATACTTTCTAGATCTCTATATACGATTTAAAACTCTATGAAATTAGTAAAGCTAGCTAAAATAATAAATAATATATTAGATTCTAATATAGCGTATTAAGCTTTTCGTCGCTAGTATAGATAAAGAGTAATTATAAGAAGTCTTTTAGAATCTATATAAGGACGACTTACGTATGCTCGAATTATACAGAACATTTCTACCACCGCACCTTTAGTAGAAGTTAACGGAGGAGATATCGTTTACTCGTATAAACGAGAAATATAATTGAGAGAACTAACTCGTAACTAGCCTCATCACCAGCGAGGTAAGTTAAATACCGAAAGAGAAGAATAATAGATACTAAAATATAGTAGTAATCGATTAACTAAGTACTCGGAAAGAACGTCTAAGAATATACTTTCCATTAGTACGTCGCAGAAATTATTTAATAAGTTAAGTTCGACTCGAATATGAGCTTCATAACTCTAATAAACTAAGTCCACAATGCTCTAATATCTTAGTTAGCAGAGCCACTTACCACGAAACCTCTATCGATATAGATATATATAGAGGAAAACGATAACGAGGAGAAAAGCGTAGTCTCTAACGACGAAGAGCTTCGACGGGTTCTAAATAAAATACGCTAATTAGGTCGAACTATACTCTATGGTCGAGAATAGTAGAAAGAAGATAAGTAGTCGGCGTAGACGTGAATACTACGCGAGCGACGAGAAGCGGTCAGAACTAGTAGAAATTAATAGTAGTGAGTATGGAATGGTAATATTTAGATAAATAAGGTCACTAAACGAAGTTTAGGTTATTTTCTATTCATTATATATTATGTTAGTAAGAGACGTAGAAGAAAATAATGATCGATAAGTAGTATATATTATGACTGCTCTAGAATATACCCAGGGTACGCCAGATACCTAGACACTTACGGGCCTTTACGATATTATATTTATCGAAGTTCTATTGGAACTATATAGTCTTTATATACATAGAGTAATGGCGGCGCTCCACCGATATAGATATATCTAATGAAGTTTAGGGCCTATAGTCTTAATAGAATATAAACACCTAAAGTATACAGAAGCTACAGAATGAACGTCATAATTAGTGGAAGGTGTGGAATGGAAAGAATAGGGAGACGCCAGAGACAGCTAGGCTAATCAGCAATAACCCTGGGAGCCCATGGGTTGATACGCGGCGCGCTGGAGTAGCCCAGCGGTCTCATGGGTTACATAAGACGCAGACTTACCTTAACAGCCCAGGGCGGCCCAGGGCTCTCAGGGTCGCGCGGGAAATTTTGCTGATGATATCTATCTAAAACAAAAGGTCTAGATTTATTTTATTAATCTATATTTACTAGTATTAAATACTATATAGATTTAGATTAGGGAGGTAATATAGATACTAGAAGATCTACTACTAATTATCTATTTATCTTCCGCGGTACTCCTCTATCCTAGAATTTAAAATTATAGTGTATAGTGACGCTAAGTTCTTACGAAGCCGAATATATAGCTCTAAAAGAGGCTATAAAAGAACAATAGTATATTAAGGCACTACTAAGCGAGATAAAAGAACTATTAAAATCTAATTTCGTTATAGAATGTCTAAATATATATACTAATTTAAACTCGATTATAGAACTAGCGAAAAACTCCGTATATTACGCTAGAACTAAGTATATTAATATACAATATCACTATATACGCGAAAGTATTTAAAATAAGCTAACTAAGCTTATATGACCACCTACGAAGGGTTAACTGGCCGATGGTTTAACTAAGTCTATAATAACTGAAAATAAATTATCTTTATTGAAGAAATAAGCTTACGAAACCTAGGCTAGTAAAGAGCCCTAGATATCTATAGACTATTTAATAAGTCTATAAGAATTAATCGGAATAACGATATTTCGAATATAAGCTAAAATATAGCTAAAATAAGCTATATTTAGTTTAAGGGAGTGTGTGGAATATCGCTCTCTAAAGATTTATATTAAACCTTTAGTTACGTGATTAAATACGAAGTTTAACTTCGTATTTAGACCTAGGGTCTATGAAATCACGTAACTAATGCGATATTAATTCCGCACTCTATTAAATGATTAGTCGTACTTACTAATGTTGATTTAAAATTAACATTTTAAGGGTCTTAACTGTGGACACTTATTATCTATATAAAGACCTTTACTCTCTCTAGGTAAATAGTTATCTTTAAGTTCTTTAATAGTTAGTTACCTATCTATAAGGTTTACGATCTATATAAGCCTTACTATTTATATATTAGATAGTTCTCTAAGTTCTCCGAACACTCACTAAACTAAGTCTTTAGTTCTTTCTCTAGGTCTAGGTCGAAGTCGTACTATGAATTAGCTATATTATATTCTCTTAGTACTTCCGGATCTACTTTCGAAATGTGAACGTTTAACGTATTTAGGTCATCTCCCTAGTGAGCGTAAATAAAGTCTAAATAGCTTCTCTTCTACGGGTACTCGTTATTTTAATAAACTCTCATACTAAAGATTATTTCGATCTCTAAAGAGGAGTTTCCTAGTTCGTATACTATATAGCTATATTCTGGTAACGAGGAGATATAGTATGGGTCCGAATATATTCTTCTTATTCAGTATTTCGTCCGAATATATATATATATGGACGTAACTACCGTTAGTACTACTTTTCCATTATTAATGCTCTCTCCGGCCGCTACTATTTTATCTTTTATTATATTAGCTTCTAAGATAATTTTTATAGCTTCCTTAAGTTTAGATTATTTTTCGATAACCGCGACTTACTTCTTCTTACTCTTATAATCTTTTACATAATGACTTAGTTTACCGTAACTATAGTAAGTGAGTTTCTTTTCTCTCTTAGAATTAGGCTTTTCTTTACTTTTACCCCTAGTATTATTACGTCTTTTCTATACTTAGTCTAGATTCATAGATTATAGTTCATAGTAGAGTTTACGTCTTTTTTAAGTATTAGCTCGTTAAGCTCTTACTATATAGATTTTTCTAGTGATATTAAGATACTCGTACTAACGATATTTCTTAATATCGTTATCTTCTTTAATAGCCGTAGCTATTCATTTTTTTAGTAGCTTCTCTTCTAAATATCGAAGTTCTCACTTAATTTTTAGTTTTAATTCTTCTCGGAAGATAGAAATAATAATATAGTTTTACTAGCTAAGTTCCGTATTTATCGTTCTAAACTTAGTTATATACTCTTAAATTAACTTAGTTTATCGAAGACTTACTATTTTCTTTTAAGCTTCCTTTTCTTTATCTTTTACTCTAAATACTAGTTTTATCGTTTCTTTAAACTCTATAAATATAGTGAAGAGGGCGATAATCTCGTCTTCTCTATCGTTCGTCGTATTCTTAATATAATTCTTAACGAAGGGTCTAAGCTATATCTCAGCGTCACCTTCGAAGTAACTTCCCATGAAAAGTATTTTCTATAAGTTACTCTAGAAATTAGTTAAGTTCATTAGAATATATAAATCTATATAGTGAATAAAGAATATAAGTTTAGATTCTACGCCATTAAAGGGCTTAGATGAATTACTAATCTTCTCCTTAGTTACTAGTATTAATATTAGTGTGATAGTAGTTATTACTGTTCTCGAGGTGCTTAGTGTAAGTCTCGGTATACTAGCGGTAGTAGATATTATATTGCTAATTAATAGTCGTGCTATACGCTAAGTTAACTCGTTAATGGGCGAGAGAGGTCGGTTCGGTGTTCCTTGACTACTTATAAGGGTCGCTTTCCATAATAAGGGTGGTAGCTAAAGTATTAGGATTTCTACTGGGGCCTAACTAGGTTAGGGTTCCTAGTAATAATCTAAATAGTATAAACTGGTTATAGATCGCGTAAGGTACGAATAGTCACTTATCACTAAGAACTATATAGTTTAATAGATAATATAAGTTAGCTACGAAGAGAGTGTAAATTATCTAGGGGAATGAGGGTGTATATATAATGCTTATACTCTATGCGCTCTGTGCGCTCTATGCGCTCTGCTGGCAGAGCTAATAGAGCCGATAGAGCTAATAGAGTATATTACGTAACCTTAGCTTTATTCTTCTATAGATTCTTCTATTTATTTAATAAGTGTAGCGAGCCGTATCTTCGTAGCTCGTAATCGGTTTCCTCTAAGGCTATATCTAATAATAATATATAATAATATTAAATACTTTAAACGCGAAGTTATATATTAGTGAATATTTAATCGTTATTTTTAGAAGAGTTAATATTAAGACGTCTAAAAATTTATTAAGATTTACTTAGAATATTAATTTCGCGAAAGTAGAAGATTATATAACGAAATATTTTTAATATTAGTTAATATACGCTAAGAGTAAATTAATATCGATTATATTTTAATATTAATATTTTAGAAAAAAAGATATCTTATAAAAGCTTAAAGTAATATAAGCGACTAAGTTAAATTTAAAGATATTATCTTTATTAATAATATAATAATAACGAAGTTTCTATATAAAGAGATTATTTATCGTTATAATTTATTTAGAAAATTAGTATATAATGACGAACTTAAAAATAAAAGATAAATAAAAGAACTCACTAAAAAATATAAAATTAAACGCGTAATTACTTTAATTTATTACTCTTAAATAAATAAATAAGTAAAAATAAAATATAGAGATATTACGAATATTCTTTTAAAGATATACTAAATAAATAAGAAAAATATATAAATATATTATCTTTATATTATTCTTTAAATAAATCGAATAATTATTAAAGTTAATATCGAAATAATACTATATAAGATTAAATTCTTAAATAAATTAATTTTATTAATTAAGCTTAAAATTACGATTTAGAATATTATAAATTAAAATAAAATTATCGATATTATAAACTTAATTACTATAAAAGTCTAAATTCTTAAAAAATAAGATAAAGATTTAAAAAAGATAGTAACTTATTTAAATAAAATACGAAGACTTGAAAAGAAGTATTTTAATAAGCGATATAGCTTATATCTCGAACTCTTTAAAGTAAATATATTAATTCTTAATTATAATATCGTAGAATTAATAAATATATCTATAGAAAAGAAATTAATCTTTCGATAATTTAGATCGTTTAAAATTATAAAAGCGAATTAAGAGAAGAATATATATATATTAGTGAAGCTTAATAAGACTCGACTAAATAATACTTATATTATTAATCGTTTAAAGAAATTCTATTTAAAATTAACGAACTTTCTAATCGATATATCTTTATTACTAGAAGACTTCGCTAACGACGAAGAATAATAATAAATAAACTACGTAAGTTTCGTTATTACTTCTTTCGCTTAGTTATTATAAAGCGATAAGAAAGATAACGCTTTAAATTCGAAGACTTACGGAAAGTTTATATAAAAGAGAATAACGATAAATATAATCTTACGCTTAAATCGAACTACGATATATTTAAATCTATATCTTTATTAGCTTCGAAGCCTCGCTAATAAAAAGAAAAAGAGAGAAAATAAAGTATCGTAATTCGTTTAGCTACGAAGAAAATACTATAAATGTAAGAAAGTAAGAAGTAAATAAAAGAAGAAGAAAAATTAAGATTTACGCTAAGAAAGTAAGTATATACTTTAATTAATTAAATTTATTTAAATATTATATAGAGAAAAATAAAGCGCGTTAATTAATTGAAACTTTACGATTATTAAGATAGTCGTTTTCATTTAAAATATTAAAAGATAAAGCGAATATTAAGATTTAAAGTATATTTCTAATAGAAAGTAATAACGCTAAAAAATAAGAGCTTTAAGAACTTTTACTTACTAAGTAAGAATATCGTAAGATCTTTATAGATAACTAAAAGATTAATTATAAATAAATTAAATTAAATAATTATTTAAACTAAAGATAGCGAAGTAGTTATATATTAGTAATACTATTAGTAACGATATTATTACTAAAAGATCGAATTTAATACGAAATTAATTCGAAAAGATAATTTAAAATGAAAATCGTTAAAATTTTATCGTAGAGACGCTAAAATATATATATTTTTATTAAAGATCAATATAAGTATTTAGTTTTTATCTTTTTATTAATCTTTCTTTCGATTATAATTTTACGACTTAATTTTTCGTTATTTATATTATTTTAAATTATTTTAGTCTCTCTTAACTTATTCTTTATTTTTAAAATTATCTTTTTAAGTAAGATATTAAAAGCGTAAGTTTAGAAATCTTTATATAACTTTATTATTAAGTTTAGTATTTTAACGACTATAATTTAAATTAAATTATCTTTTTTTTCTTTCTTTCTTCTTAGTTTCTTATCTTAAAGATTTATTAAATTATTAAGATATTTAAAAATTCTAAACTACTTTTATTAAGATCTTTAATAATTCGTTTAAATTTTACTTCTATAATTATTATTAATAGAGATACTAAATATTAAGTATTTAATATCAAAATCGTTAAAAACTAATCTATTCTTACTATTAAATACTTAGACTACGTTAGAGAAGTTATACTTAAAGAAACTATAGTTATTATAAATTAAAATAATACGAATTAAGTTAAAGACTTTTATAGTTCTCTTAAATTAAAATATTAATAAATAAACGAAATTTACGACTTTATAGCTTAACGAATCTACGACCTTATTAAAGATCTTTTAAATACTTATATAGAGTTTTAAAAATACTTTAATCTATACGCTAAAAAGAAAGAGTTTAATAATAGACGAAATTATCGCGTAAAGATATATAATAAGTTACTTTCTAAATACGGCCGAATAAATAATATAAATCTCTTTAATTATAAGTATAGAGAGAGAGGCGTTCTTATTCCGCGCGAAGAATTTATAAAGCTTCTTACTTAGATATTAATAGAATTCTTTAACGAATTAATTATTCTATATAGAGAGAATATAACTATATTCTTAGATTAATATTAATTTACTTAGAAATACTTACTTTAATATAATATAATATCTCTTCGATTATTATAAATCGCCTTATATAAAATAATAGCTCGTTTTACTTAAATTTAATAAAATTAATACTATAATATTTCGTTATATTTAGTTATAAAGAACGTATAGATCGTTTTTAACGATAAAATATTTAACGATAATAACCGAATTATTAAGTATAACTGTTCTAAGTAGTTAAATATACTTAGTTAGTATAAATTTATAGAAGCGGCCGAGCTATACTAAGTAAACGCTCTTTCTATAAACTATAATAATCTAATTATATTTAAAGAAAGATCTAAACTAATAGTACTACTTACTACGTAAGATTTAATTACTAAGAATAATTTAGACTTAATAGTTTATCGACTTATTATTCGTTTTAATATTAATAATCTCTCTATATCTTAAACTATAAATTTCGCCGATCTTATCGATTCTTCTAATACTTTCGAAAGATATCTAAATACGCGAACTATCTAAGATAATTAAACTTCTACTTCGACGATCTTTACTACGTTTACTCTTATTACTTTAATCTCTATATAACTATAATAAAGTATTCTTTCGATACGATTTAGTTTAGCGAATATAGAACGAAGAAGTTTAATATAGTTTACGAAATTAAAAGAAGAACGCTCTATTCTTAGAAGTTAAGAATAAATAAATTAAATAAGAAATAATTCGATTAATATCTCGGACGTTACGAAGAGATCGCGACTATAGATAATAACTTTTAGTCTAGACTTTATAACTTTAAGTCCCGGCTATAATCTTAGTATAAAGAAGCTAAGAATTTTTAAACTCTTTTACGGAATCGAGATTAAGTAGTAACTTATAAACTAAAGAATATATATTATTAGTTCTTTCGAAGTCGTCTTATTACTATACTCTCTTAAAAGAAATATACCCGATAACTTATCGAATCTAATTTCGAATTTTAGAAATTTAGTTATATTCGCGTAATTAATAATTTAGTAATATATAAGATAGACGAATTACGAAAAGAATTTATTCTTAGTTAATTACGAAGATATATAACGATATTACGAATTTAGAATTAAAAAGATAATTAACGTATTAAGCTTACTTACTAAATATATATTTAGACGATATATATTTATTTATCTATATATAGCTAAGAAAGAAATCGTCTTATACTTAGAAGAATTAAAAAGAATCGCTGCGCCTTATAAAGATTTTATAAAGAATCTTAAATAATTAATAAAGTAATAAGAAAAAAAGTTTAAAATTATAAATTACTAGATTTTATTTAGTTATTTCAACTATAGAACTATCGATGTCTTAAGTAGTGCTCTTCGAAGCGCTCTACTAAACTCTAGATATAACGAATGAGTTAGTAAGTCTTTTATTAATATAAGAATTATAGTAAGCCGGAAAGAATTATATATAAGATATATCGTTATCTTAGGCGCCGCGTTTCTTTTCTAGATTAATTAATATAGAAACGTAAACGCACCGATAAAATTTAAAGTCTAGAGAAATATTAACGATAATATAAAACGACTTATTATCTTTAACGACGACTTAATAAATAAAGAGTACTATTAATTAATCTTTATAATCGATAAGATAATATAATTATATTTATTTATTAATTCTATATAAAATAGATTAGATATAATTAAGATAATACTTAATTTCTTCATTCGATAATTAAGAAATAACGTTTTTAGTATTTCACCCTGAGAAATACGGCTAGAATTTAATCTTTAGTAGAATATTAATAGCTATAAACTCTAAATAATTAAGAATTCTTTAGCGATTATTAATATGAAAACTTATAAGACGGCTCGCTTATAAATAATTTTATTTAATACTTAAGTCGATATTAAGAATCGTTTCGCCATCGTCTTAAAGATCTATAAGATAATTATACGTAAACCGAAGCGTAGCGAAGATCTAGAGACGTTAAAAAGCTTAAGTTTAAAGGGGTTAAATAGAAGATAATTAGATAACTTTATAAAGCGTTTAAAGAGTATAAAAAAGAATTAATGTTTCTAAGAGAATAGACGAAGATTATAGTTAAGTCTTAAGCGAAGCTATTAAGGAAGCGAGCGATAATAGAAGGAATGTAATGAGAGAAGTTTAAAGTGATGAATAGCTTTATAATTAGCTAGGGCGTCGACACTAGACTAGGGTTCTTCTTATATAGTTCTCGGGGACTATTATTTATAGAATGATTAATAAATTAAGTTACTAATAGAGAGAACTTTATCTAGTTAAAGGTGCGTATTAGAAAGAGACTATACTTACCGCCGTACGAGTTAATGCTCATGGTTAGTAGTCTCGTCTTAGTTTAATAAGAAATAAAAACCTCGTATAGCGTTAATATAATAATAGTAATAAGATAGCGTACTTATAGAGATATAGCCCGTAGTACCGCTACGATTATTAGTAACGTAGCGAAAGTAGCGCGTACTACCCGTAGACGTAATATAGATAAGAGACTAGCCCGAAGTTAGCTTATCGACGCCGATGCCGTTACTAAGGCGGCGAAGACAGCGACGGTAGGGTAGGCTTAGCGCCTTCTTACGCGAATTCTTCTTAGTTTTTTTAGCCGAGCGAGACGGCGACGAGAAGCGACGAGCTAGTAAACGGTTAGTATACTATACGTAGTATAATAGCGAAAGTATATATAACGTTTATCTTTATTAAAGAAGCGACGTTCATCACCGAAGTCACTAATAATAGCGCTAGGGCCGGGAGTAAAGAAAGCAACGAAAATAACGGTAGTAAAAGATACTAAAAGCGATTAATATACGATAAATATATCTAACGTATAAAACTTACTAGTAAAGAGCTTAAATAAAGTAAATTAAAAACTTAAAGATTAGTGACGCGAGATAACTATAGTATAACGTATTAGTATAAATAAAACGTATATAAATAGTAGACGAAAAGCGCTTATAGAGAAAACGAATTAAGTAATTCGAGAAAAGAAAAGATCGAGGATCGATAATTACAACGAAATATTTATACTATAGAAGAAGTAAGTATATTATTTACTAGTACTCTTTATTCATTATTTAAACGTATACGACTTACGAATAATAAAGATATACTATTATTCTTAGACTATTATCTTCTTACTATTATTATATTATAAATAGATTTATTTATAGTATTTACTATTATTATTATCTACGATATATATAAAGAAGAATAAGACTAAAATATATAAGACTATATATATAAGGCTACGTATATAAGACTATAAATATAGATATTTAATTAAGTATCGTTAAGAACGAATATATACGAATATTAAAGAGTACGCTCCGCACTACATAGCTTAAGAAGTATACGAGGCGAGTACGATGAGCCTACTACTTATATTATAATAAGGCAAGGTGGCTGTACTGTAATGGGCCGTGCTGGGCTGGTAGAGCGGTGGTAGGGAGGAAAAGTTGTCTAGTTATATGTTAAACCTAAATGGGCTGGCAGAAGGGGGTGTAGAATAGTTTATAGTGCTGGCAGTGAGCCATTCATTAGAGATTAAGTAGAGTATCATGAATTTCATGGTTTTTGGCGCCGTCTACCTAATTCCTAAGTGTTTTTTATTAGTCCTATTCTATTCGTCGATGCTTCCGCTGTACTAGGTGTTTATAGCCTTAGCCGCTGCCTCTCTAGATGATATTGGTGATATTATCTTATCAGTATTAACTAGAAACGCGTTCTCGATTCCCGATCTACTAAATAGGTCTCTATACGTTATTATACGTATACGCTAAACTCTAAAGTACTCTATTATAGTTAGCGACCGCGAGAAGATAATCTATTTATCGAAGATTCGAGCTCTTTACAATAATATCTTAATAAAATACTATATTAAGAATTACTAGAGTTAATACTAAAGAGTAAAGAATACGACTAAATAAAAGTTTAAGATTAACGACTAAAATTCGCGTAGATATTAATTTAATTCTAAAAGACGATGAGACTATTTATAAAAATAAAGTTCGCTAATTATTTAGAAAATCTTTTCTACGAAAGAGTTTAGAATCGAAATATTAAGAAGAATTTAAGATAAATAACTCTTTAAAGAAGTAAATTAATTAGTCGCGAATAAAATACTATAGTGAAGATATTTTCGAAGAGAAGATACTCGATTAGTAAAACGAGACGCTATAATATTATAGCGTATAAAGTCTAACGCGGAACTTAAAGAGAAAGAAGACTATCTCTTAAAGATTTAAGAGTTCTTCTAGACGAGCCGTTAAAAAAGTATACTCGCGAAAGAACTAAGATATAAGAAGAAAGAAAATAAATATACGAAACGACGATAAAAAGAAGAAGTAAAGAGATACGAAATACGAAAAAGTTTTAAAATAGAGAAATATAGTGATAGAGAATTCGATATAGAGCTATAATAGTAATTCTAAATTATTACGATTAGATAAATAAAGAAAATATTATCGACGACTAGCTATTATTACGTTAAATATAGTTCTCTTAGCTAATTAGTATTTAAGATACGAACTTAGTCGGCGCTATAGAGATTACTTACGTAATATTAGAGCTAATTAAAAAGATCGGTTCTCTCGTATATAAAGATCACTCATAGATCGAAAAGATTACGAACTAAGTATTGAAGGGCGAGATCTATTCGACTATTAAATTAAGTTTCGAGAAGAAGATACTTTACTAAAAGCGTAGTTAGTTTACTTATTAATTTAGCTATTACTCTAAGAAATCGTGAGTATTCGAGAGCTTCTAGACTAATTCTTTCGAAGTATAGAAGCGATGATATCGAAGTAATCTAAAATACCGAGGTTTCGGGAACCGACTATAAGTACTTCTTTAGCGTCTTCCGCGGTCTTCTTATTTTCTTCTAAAGATTTTTTATAATCGTCTTTCTTAGAATCTATATAAATAATGACGACACTAAATTCGACGATAATAACGTAGAATAAAAATAAGTTAATTATATTAAAGATATTATAAGAAAGTAAGAAGAATTTCGAATATTTATTCTTTAAAGACTTAAATATTACGACTTTCTTAGAGAATTTCGAGTATTTATTTCTATATAATAGATAATTAAAAGAAAATCGTACTAAAGCGATTATTCGTTTTTATAATTATTTTTATATAGTAATTATTCGTAACCTATCTAAATATAAACTATAAGATTAGAAAGATATTAAGCGAAAGATACTAAAGAAGTAAAAGAACGAAGATAAAGATTAGCTAGTATTAACTCTTTTCTATTTATAATCACTTAAAGATAAAAAGCGAGAGAGTAAGAAAGATATACGTATTTATTTACGCGAATTTAAAAAAATTAACGATATCTTACTTAAAGAAGAGAAAATAATCTTTATTTAATTAAATAGATAATTATTAAAAGAATTATCGAAGCGAGATCGTAATAAAATTATCTTAGATCTAGGTATCGATTATAGAGATACTAAAATAATTAAGTACGATAAGATTTATAAAAAGACTATAGACCGCTCGTAAGCTCACTATAATATTAATCGTTTTACGAACTCTTTAGAAGATTAGGCTTTAAATAATTTAGTGAAAGAACGTAAAGAAAAGTTCTCGATATTAAGATAAGAAAAGAAAAGTATAAAAGATAAGAAAAAGAATAAGAAAACTAAGAAAACGGCTAATAAAGTATCTTCTTAAACTTCTTAGATTAGATAAGGAATAATGCTTTTCTCTACTAAGTTATTATTAGCGGAATATATTAATGAACTATCTAATCGTTTCTAAAGTACGATGATACTAAAAATAAGAGACTTAAAGGAATAAATATAAGTAGTAATAGAGATAATTAGTGTCTTAGTAAATATAACGATAGTGAATTTAGATTTATTTAGTTATATATTAAATCTAAATCTAAAGCTAAGATCGAGGGTATTCGCGACCGAGAGACCTAGCTATAGAGAAGATCGACGTAATATAGTTTATTACTTTTATAGCGAGATTAAATATATATAGTCTCGTTACTTATATCTAAAGAAATACTTACGAGCTAAATAGATTCATTTTAACTCGAGAAATTATATTATAATGAGGCCTAAAGTACCGGGAAAAGATATTAAAGAAATTCGTTTCTTATAATTAAAGACTAGATTAGATTATTTTAGAGATATCTTTTATAATCTAGAAAAGCTAATAAAGAGTCTACGCGTCTCTTATCTTAGAGTAAATCTATATAGAGACTTAATCGTAATTAATAATTCTTTAAAAGAGAAAATTAGAGAGACTATAGTTACGACTACCCGAACGTTTAATAAGAGTAAAGCGTAAGAGTCTAAAGCTAAACATAGTATAATAGACTATAAGACTATTCTAAAACGATTAGAGAAAGAAAAGAACTATCCGATTACGAAGTAAGCTTAATTAGAATAATATATAAAAGAGATTCTTAAAGTTACTAATTAAGCTACGGAATAACCGAGGAAAAACTTAATAACACGAATACGCTTTATAGAATTAGAGATTATCTACGATGATATTATCTAAGAAGCTTTAGAAAGTTAAGATACGATAATAAGAAATACAGAATCGAGTTCGATTATATAATATTAGAAAAGAAGAACGTATATATAGAAATAAGAATAGCTCGTACTCCGTAAAAAGCTTTAAAAGGCACTTAAGCGAATATTTACGAAAGGAACGATAAGCTTAATTAATAAGATTTTAAAATAGGAAATAATTAGAACTACTATTTAAGATATATTAGCTAGATCGAAAGAAGTGAAATAGAAGCTATTCTTAAGAAAAATCTAGAAGTATAACGAAGATCGTTAAAAGCTTCTATATCGTAAGGCGCGAGTCTCTAAGATACGACTAAATAGTAAAAGTAGTCATTTCTAAATTACTAAATTAGCTCTTACTAAATATTCGTTTCTAGATATTAAGCTTCGCTATAGATATAAACGAGTATTAATTAATAGCGGAGCGAAGATAAATTTAATCTTAAAGAATCTTATAATGAAAATCGAAATAAAAGATACGATTTAATTTACTTAAAGCGTTACTAGCTCTATTAGCTACGATAAGAGACGTAGATAGCGATTCATTAGATTAATTAATTCGTTAACGTTAACTATTATCGGTATAAACACTAAGACTTTTATTTATATTATACGAGTTATAAACTCTAGTTATCGATTAATATTAAGAACTTTATTTTAGATTATAGCGCGAATATAGATAATACGAGATAACGATGAGAATTATATAATTACTCTTCGTTTATAGACGGATAGAGATATCGTTTAAATTAAGATAAGAGAAGAGAAAGTCAATGAGAATAAGAAAACCGTAGAAATAGTGGAATTATTATATAGCGAGTTAAACTAGTTAGCGAATAGAAAGATAAGAGACCTCTATTCGTCTTCTTAAAAGGCTTAGTCTCTATAACTATAAGAAAAAGAAAGCTTTACTAGAAGAACGAAGGCGAAGACAAGAGTTCGGCGTTAGTAGAAAGATATATAATGAGTAGATATCGGTAAATTTTCCCGCGCGACCCTAAGAGCCCTAGGCTACCCTAGGCTATTAAGGTAAGTCTACGTCTTACGCAGTCTATGAGACCGCTGAGCTCGCTAAGCTACTCTAAGAGAGCTCATGGGCTACTCTAAGAGGGCCCTAGGCTAATATAATAATTTATAACTTTACGAATATATAATTATATTAGTCGGTTAAACTAGTACTAATAAAGATTACTATATTATACTAAAATTAAAGTAAATATATATAAAATATAAGGTTTCGAACTAAATCTTAAATTATTAGCTTAATAGCGTTAGTATTCACTAAGATAAAGACTTAGCGAGTTATTCGCTTTTAGTATAAATCTTATTTCCGAAATAGAAAAGATCTTTTTAAATTTAATAATATTATATAATAAATATATTATAAAAGTTACTAAAAATAGATGGTCTATAAGAGCTTATAGCCTAGATATAAGAGCTATAAGCGACTGTGAGCTCCCTAGGCTCCCTAGATATATAAGAATACTATGAGTCGCGGGAAAAATTACTAATGAAGATTTATTAGATTATATATTAAATCTAATTAATTAGTACGACGAAGAAGATCTAGTGAACGAGACTACGGCTAAAGTTTATTAAGTTATTTTCTCGCCGGAACTTCGAGATAAGAAGAATAATCGATAGCTAATTAGGCTCTCGAGACGAAGAGATTTCATTAGCTTAATTAATAATATAAGAAATAAGATAAAGTATAGAAAAATTAAAGTAGTCTAAGGCTTAAGAGCTCGAGTAAATACGCTCTATAAGCGTAAGACTAATAAGGTTCTTCCGGTGAATACATCTTAAACGGACGAAAGTACGCTAAATAAGTTAATCGACTAGAGAGAAAGAGTAATAACTAAGGAAAGAGCTGCAGAACTCTATTCAATGCCGTACCGCTATAGTTAATGAATTATATCGCGGTTTATAATCTTTTAAAGAGAATTACGCTCAACGTTAGCGCGACTAAAGTAGCTTTTAATCGGAGACGTTCTTTAAAGATTAAAAAAGAATATATTAGTGAAAGTATTATTTAATAAAGAAGAAGTATTTTTCTAGAAGTTCTTAGAGATTAGAAAAATTATTTAGAAAGTAATATTATCTTAGATTATTTAAACTATTTTATATAAAGTATAGTAGACTAAGAGTTTTTATATTTCTAAGGCCTTAGAGAAGAAGATAATTACGTTAGTAAAAGATTAAATTTAAAAAGAAATCTTTAAGTCGTATTATAGTCTCTATCGAAATTTTTTCTTTCTCGTAGCTAAGAAAAAGACTAGAAAGTATAAAATTATAAATATTACTATGAATATTAATAGAGTAATCATTCGAGATATAAATCTATCGTCTTCGTCGAACGATTTCTCTAAGAAATTTATTAAAATATATATTTTATCATTAATAGATTAGTTTTTTAGTTATAATTAAGTAGAATTAACTATTAAATATAGAAATATAACTACTTTTTAAACTTTATTAGAATTAATACGATAGATTATCTTATCGTAAGAAGCTACGAATTCGATGATCTAATTTATAAGAGTATCGAATAAGATTTTAGCGGCGTAAATCCCGGAGGCGGCGAGGTCTTTTATTAACGATATCGCGGTGAAAGAATTAAAGACGGACTATAGAGCTAAATAAATAATACTTAAATTAAGAAAGTTTATATTGAAATATATTTAGAATCTCGATTAAGTTTTATACGACGTTAAGAGAGTAGAAGTAATAATTTTAGAAGAGAAGTTATAATTCTATATAGTAGATATTAAAGTAGTTAGATATATCTACGATCGCGAAGAAAGATATTTTAATACTACGAAGATTAAAAAGATTATAAAATGATTAATATCACGAAATACTACGAAGTTAAAGAGATTTTTAAATATTTATATTTACTATCGAATCTAGATTAAAGGTTTTATATATAAGGTTACTATTTTTTATTATTTATTAAAGAAAGATACTAAATAATAATAAATATAAGTAAAAGATAATACTATAAATATATTAAAGATTACGCTAATTATCGCGCCTATACTAGTGAGTATTAACTATAAGAATAACGTAGAATTAATTATTCTTACTTTCGATACTAGTTTATTAAGTTAAGAAGTAGTACTAATATAGTATAAAAGTAATTCTCGAAAAAATAAATATTCTATACGTTATAAGAATAATTTATAAATAAAAGTAGAGACTAAATATAACGCGAGAAAAAGAGAATATCGTACTTTACTAAAGATATTAAAGAAATTTAAATTTTAGTTATACGATGTAATCTTTTTAGTTAAGACTAATATAGTAACTCTCGCTACTTAATTAAACCGCTCGATAATCGATTTATCTAGTGCCTTAGTAACGTAGTAACTTACTTAGATTCGGCTATTTAATTTCGAAGTTAGATACGTCTTTAGAATTAAGAATATAGTAGTAGACGCTCTATCTAGACGGTCGGAAACTATAAATAAGACTACTAAAGTAGAAAGAGAAGAAGATATCGATAAATAGATAATCGCGTAACTCTCTATAATACGAGTTAACTTAATAATTCTAAATAAAATCTAAGACTTACTTCTATACGAAAAATATCGAGTTTTAGAATTAATAATAAACTCTATTATTAAGATATAATATATACGAATTTACTCTATTTAATTAGAATTCGAAATATCTTAGTAAAGTACTACTAAAGAGAAGAAATAGTAAATATCGTTATAAAAGAAAGAATATTTTAAGAAATTATAGTAAATTACGTACTATCTTTAAATTTTTCGATGACTTATCGGGATAAATAACGATAACTTTAAAAGAATAAAGCGAGAAGTACTAAAATACTTTATACGAAACGATTACTTATTTCGAAGATTTAATACTATAAGATCTACGCGGCGAGTAGTAAATAAGAAAAAAATAAAGTAACGAATTTTAAAAGAACTATATAATAAAAGTAAGTATAAAGAAGTTAAGATTACTTATCGACGTATTACGGATCGATATTATTAGAATAATATATATACGATAATAAAAGAATATAAAAAAACGTATATAAAATATTAGTTCCGAGACTCGCGAAGAATTAAAGAGAAGATAAAGTCTACTTACGTTAATAAAAGAAAAAAGACTATTTATATAGATATAACGCCGATACTAAAATCACGAAGAAAAGCTTATTTAGTGAAGACTAAAAGTGTCTTCTCTAAATAGATAGAAGCGCGCGGGCTAGCTAAGAATAATAATATATTAGTGATAAAATTTCTTTAGAAAGATCTAATCTATCGCTATAAAATATTTAGAAAGCTAGTCGTTAATAAAGAACCTAAAAATAAGAACTTAATAATTATTTTAATGAATAAATATAACATTAAAAGAGTAATTACTTCTACGTATTATTCTTAGATAAATAGCTAAGTAGAAGTAAGTTATTAAGTTATCGCGGACGCTCTTACGAAGACGTATAAGAGACCGGACTATAAAGACTAAATAAATTATTTATATACTATATTATAAACGAATCGAATAATTATTAAAGTTAGTATAGACTTTACTCTATATGAATTAGAGTATCTCGATCGGCCGAAACTACTTATTAAACTAAATATTACTACTTAGAGATTAATATTATAAGAAGAGATCTATATTATTAAAGAACTTATAAAAATACGAGCGCGCGCACTTAAGAGACGTAAATAGAATCTAAAAGAGACGCGAAAACGTTTAAGACGGTAACGTAAACGAGATAAGAAGTATTTCGATAAACGTTATTAAATTCAAATAGAGAAGTTAAAAGAAGAAATACTAGTTTTAGTTTATAATACGTTTAATTTAATAAATATATTAAGCTCTAAGAAGCTCTTCTTTCGGTAAATAAGCTTATATTAAGTTTTATAGATAAATTCGACTTATAATAACTATATTCTATATAAATTAGATAATACGAAGCTTTATAAAATCTTTACTATTAATCGATTAAAGCGTTTCTATCCGCGTAACTCGGATCGATTCGAGTTAATAAAGTTAAGTGATACGGTAATAAGAGTAGTAATTATAAAAGAGAATAATAGTAACGATTCTACGAACGAGATTAAAGAAGAGCGAGATAAATATATTAATAATCGAAATAGTTTCGGAGAATTAAGTAGTGAAGTCGTTAAAACTTAGACTAAGTATTTATCTCGAAGGGCTTAGACTACTTATATAACTTCGCTAATTTAGATATTAGACGGAGCTAAAGAAGATAATTAAGAACGACTTCGAACTAACTTTATTATCGAGCTTTCTCTTTCTCCTAGAAGAATTAGTAAAGAAAGAGATTTTCGAGAGTTTCGCGAACTAAGACGTAAACGAAGAGAATAATTCGAAAAGAACTCGCTAAGTAAATAGAGACGACTTTACTTATATAAGATAAGAAGAAAGACGAGCTCTCTATAGCTATTCTTATATTCGCTTATCTTTTATTAAGTTTATTACTAAAGTTTTAAATTAATTAAGTTATTATTTAGAGTAGATTTAATATTTACGATTAGTGCTACTATAATAAAGAGAACGATATAGTAACACCGATAACTTTATTATAGTTTCTCTTATATTTTAATTTATTTAGTTTAATTTCTATAGAGTAAGTATTATTAACTATTTACGCTTATTTATTTACTTTCCGAATAGCTCTTAAGATATATAGATAGTAAATAGAATAAAGATAAGAATTATAGAGAGAATAGTTTATAATATTTTAGTAGTCTTTAGTATAAATTAGTTTATTTAGTTATATATTAAATCTAAAAATAGTTTCGCTAAGAGATTAATAAGCTAACGTAAACTTAAAAAGATATTTAATAATAGTCTTTTAGTCCGTACGTTACGACGAAGTATAGATATTACGGCGCGTAAATCGAAATTTATAGTATAAATAAATATAATAATAGAATATAGTAACGATAGCGATATAGAATAATTTATTTACGGAAACTACGAATAAATAAGCTAATTAATTAATTAAAGAGAAGAAAATACTATCTAGACTATAAATAATACTAAAGACGAGTAAGAAGTCGAGCGAATAAATATTAAGACGCCGTCACCGCGACCACCGAAGTATTTCTCACTTAGTTCGTAGATAGTACTGTATAAGTGAAAGAATAAATAAGAAGAAATTAAAACCGACGTAAATATATAGTAATAACGTTAATATATAACGAAGTTCGTTATCTAATAAGTAGTGAAGTTAATAGACGACTAAATTAGCTCTCGACTATTTCTACTATCTCTTCTCTCTCGTCTTTACTTTATTTCGTTAAGTAATTACTTAATTCTCTCTATTTCTAACGAATACTTAAAGAATATCTTTATTAATCTCGAAAAACAGCGCTATATTATTTTATAGCTTTATTTAGTGTATTTTTCATTAAGAAAACTAAGCTTTAATTATTTATAAATAGTTTTAAGTAATATAAGTAATTAAGATACTCCGCGAAGATCTCGTCGCGTATAAAGGCTTACGTCTAATTTTACACTAATAATATCGTAATAATAAGTTTCGTAAACGCCTTAGTATATTACTTCGTTATTAGATTCGTTTACACTAACGCTCTTAAATTAGTAGTAGTAAGTAGCGATTCGAAGATAAGATATTATTAATGTTAGTCTATAGATAATTTAAGCTTCCTTATAAAGATCTAATATAATAGTCGGAACGTAACTTATTTATAGTTTTAGAGATATTACTCTTAGTACGACTATAGTATTAAATATTTAGATATCGTATTCTCGTTATTTCTCGATTTAAAAACTACTACGGAAAATACTAATATTATATCGTAAAGAAGAAATCGACGTAATCGAATAAATTAAATAAGTTATTTAAATAGTCGAAAGAATATAATAATTAAGTGAAAAGTTCGTACTAAAAATCGTTAATTATATTAAAGGCGATTTAGAATTAGAGATAGTATTTAAAAATAAAGTAGTTAAGAATAAGAAGACTAAAAGATTTTAAGTATTAATTAAAGAAGCGATTAATAATCGAAATAAATATAACGAAATTAAGAGAAGATTCATTAAAGATATTAATTATACTAAAAGCTAGAATATAGCTCTATTTCTAAAGAATACGAGCGGTAGAGATACGATTAGTCGAAAGTTTAGATAATGAATAATCGAAGATTTTTAGAAAGATATTATAATATAGTAGCTAGATAATATAGTATATATACTAAAGAAGCTCTAATATATAAGAATAGCGTCTAAGCTACGGGACGAAATATCTATAAATATATTACGTCGAATTAATTATTAAATAATAAAGCGATTAGCCGGTCTCACGGGTATAAAGTTTTCTTAGTTAGTATCGTAACGAATCGATATCTTTACGGTATAGTCGAATCTAAACGATTTTAGAAACGCTATGAATAATTATAGATATTCATAAGTTATAGCTACGCGTTTAAAATATTATTTTTAATTAAAGAATAAATTACACTAGCTAAATGATATAAAGCCACTAAATATATATAATTTAATACTCACCGAGAGTCTCCTAGAGATACCGATTAGCTAAATTAATTAGGTCGAATAGAATCTTATTATAAGAAAGAAACTAATTATAAAACCGCTTACTAAGAAATTTATAGAGAAGAGATCTAGTAAAATATTAACGAAAGACGAGATCGAGAATTAATTAAAGAACTTCTAAGAATAAGCGATAAAATCTCCGCCTTTATCGACCGTATCTAAGAAATAGCCGGAAGAAGAATAAAGATATTAAAAGCGAAATATTCTAGATTACTTTAAGAATAAGTCTATAATAGAAAAGCTTACTAAAATTAAAAAAAGAGAAGTCGTAATTAAAGAAGCGACTAAAAAGTAATTAAAAATTTAAAATAAATATATTAAAATAGTAATTTAGTTTAGAAAGAGACCGCGGTTAATACCGTTAGTTCTAAGAACATCTTTAGAGATAGAAGTAAAAGCTTCTAAGCGAATATACTTCTCGTTCATTAAATAAGCGTTTATAGAAGCTAAAGAAACTATTATTAATAGTAAATATCTTCGTAAAGAGTTTTAAGAGTTATCTTCGCTCTTTAATACGAGACTATATAAATAAAACTTATTAAGGAATTCTTTTAATATAGAAAGACTAATATAGAAGATTATTATAAACTAGTCTAAGAGAGTTAAGTATAATATAAGTAGAGATATTTTAGCGAAACGATAAGCGAATAAAATAATTTAATACGGATTTAAAGCTATTATACGAGTATTCTAAAGATTAATCGAGATATTATCGATTAATATTAGTTCGAGATAATCTCTTTAGTATTACGTTACTCTCGAAGTAATTCGAATCATAGAAAGAGTGAAGACTAAAAAAGGAACGTTAGAAATTTAGCGAATTTAAGACGCTTTAAAGAAATTTAAAGAGTATAGTCGCGGAGTAAAGAAACGTCTTCGCGGCGAGAATTACTACTTAGAAGGGTGTATAATCGATAAGAAAAAATTAAAATATCTTTTACTTAATGCGGATTATAACGATTAATTATTTATAGATTACGTTATTAAAGATATCGCGGTCTACCGAAAGTACTAAGTGAAAGACGAATAAAATATAATCTATCTATATAACGTTCGAGAAATATTTACGTTTATAATTTAGCCGCGATCGTAGCGATAAGATAAGTTTATATAGAAGAAGCTAATTCTCTATCGAGAGATTAACTATTAGTAGTTAATATACGTCGATCTTAATTCTTAAATCGTTTACGCTATAAATTCGATTAGAAAGCGCACGATAAAAGACTTAATAATTTCGATTATTTTAGAGTATCTTAACTCTTAAGTTTAAGTAAAGCTTAAAGACGATAAATAGTTTATATTTTAGAATGTTAATATTAATAAATAACTAAATAACTATAATTACGGAATATTTATTATCTTTTAAATTAGAGCTCTTATAAAAAATAATATTAAAGCTATTAAAGAAGTTAAAATCGATACTTCCTATTAAGTTTAACTTATTTAAAATATTTATTAAGCTATTATTAAAGATAAAAAGATACTATTATTATAATCGTTTCGCGTAGAAACTAGTGAATAGTAGTTATTAAAGCTTATTATAATAATTACTTTAACTATTAATCTTATTAACTAAGAGAATACGAACTAAATATTATAGGCTTATATCGATCTATATAGCGAAGAGAGAATAGATTTAGAATATAATAGTAATAATCCTTAGAATAGAATCTTAACGCGAAGAGTAAACTCTCTCTTTTCTCGCGTTACTTAGTTAGTTAAGAGAGAATTCTAAGAGCGAACCTTAGAATCACTAAGTAATATTAGTATAAAAATAAACTTAACTCTAAAATAGAGTAGTTATTAAAGCGAAATATTAAGAGTATCTTTAATGTTCTTATATAGATCGAGTAGATCTATTATATCTATTAATGATGTTTTAGTTTATATTCTAAACTTAATAAGAGAGAAGAATCTATCTTCGTTACGAGCTTCTTCTTATAGTGTTACGGACTTACTCTCTAAATAATAATAGAGTTAGATAATTCTTAAGTGTACTATATACTATCGGACGAGGTCGTTCTATAAATAAAAGAGAGAGGGATATAATAAGATAAAATAGCTATACTATAATGGGCCGTACTAAGCTAGTAGAGCGGTGATAGAGAGAAAAAGTTATTTAGTTATATATTAAATCTAAATAAGCTGATAGAAGGGGGTGTAGAATAGTTTATAGTGCTGGTAGTGAGCTATTCATTAGAGATTGAGTAGAGTATCATGAATTTCATGGTTTTTAGCGCCGTCTACCTAATTTCTGAGTGTTTTTTATTAGTTCTGTCCTGTCCGTCGATGCTCCCGCTGTGCTAGGTGTTTGTAGCTTTAGCCGCTGCCCCTCTGGGTGGTGTTGGTGGTGTTGTCTTGTCAGTATTAACCAGAAACGCGTTCTCGATTCCCGATCTGCTGGATAGGCCTCTGTGCGTTGTTGTACGTGCACGCCAAACCCTGAAGTGCTCTGTTACAATATCTTCTCAAGGATAAGAAGCTTAAAGAGAAGAATAGTGTTACGGATCCGGCTAAACATCGAAAGAACGGACGCCTAATATATCGAAGAATAATTAGACCACCAGCTAAGAGATACGACTTAGAGAGTGCATCCTTATTACTAGCACACTCCTCGTATAGGAGGCGCACTCTTTTCTCTCTTACGCTTTAAGTCGTGTATAGTATCGACTATATACTATAGGGATGACTTATATATACGCTTATCGTTAGATTCTATCTACTTACTAAGGAATCCTTAATAGATGTCGCTTCGAGAAAAGATATTCGCGAGCGACGGAAGATTACTGGCGTCGCTTTCGTAGTTAATATCGTTGTCATTATCGTATTCTTCGCCGTCTTTAATCTTATTATCGTCGGTCGCGCTGCTGCGGGCTCCGGTAACTCGGATGCCGCGTTTATCGGGATTATGACGAGTTAGCTCCAAAATTTCTCGCGTCACTAGATATTCTCGAGCGACGTCCTAGTCAGAGGTAATTAAATCGACGAAATCGACGAAATTCGTATTACTCTTAGGCGTCGTCTATTAAGAAGTTTTTAAGTTTTATTCGCTTAATATCTAACTAAGAAGACCGATTATAAAAGAATTACTAAAGGCGCGACTCCCGATAGACGGTACATTTTTCCGAGATTAGTACGCGACGAAAGTCGCCATAATTAGAGTGCTCTATTTAGAGAGATATAAAGTAGAAAAATGAGTTTAATAGTAGAGAATAGCGAGAGAATCGGTGTTATTTAAGTAGATATTTAGTACTATCTAACGCTCTCCGCGCTTTTTCTTATCTTATAGGCGCGGTTCTAAGTCTTTTATAACTACTAAGTTTAAACTTTAGCCTACTAAAGATATCTTTATTAGAGTTTCTAGATTCCGTAAGGCGGGAAGAGTAAAGATTATTATAGTAACGAAGTAAAGCGAGTTATATTACCGAAATATTATAAGAGATAAGGAGCTATCGTTATTCTAAGGGTGAGATTAACTCTAGCGACGATAACTCGAGAATAAGAGAATAATATAAGGAGCGTTAACCTAATCTTCTAGGTCTTAATGATTTAAGAATATATCTCTCTAAACTAAGACAGCTTACTTTAGTTATTCTTCGACGACCTTATAGTCTTCTTCGAAATTAGCGGCTAACTTTATAAATATACGCCCGCTCGCTATTAAGATCGGCTATAATGGAGAATTAACGTCTAGATTCTATCCGAGCGAAATCGTATCTTACTAATTCTACTTTTTCTTCTTTATAGTGTCCGTTCGTAAGAAGCCCTTAGAAACCGCTGTACATCATTTAGCTTAAATAAGATAGCGGTTAAAGAATTCAGTTACAACTCTTTTCTTCGGAACCGCTGAGGGCCGAAATGAAAGACTTAGCCCCCTGAGCGTTGCATTTTTGAGGCGGAGCGTAGGCAGCTATATATATGCGCACTGCCGATTACCTTGTGCGGCATTTTCCTAATTAGATGCACCTGGTGCGGCACTCAGTGTTGCTGCGTGGCCTGTGCTAAAAGATCCGCTGCGTGCCTGTTACGGATTCGGCTAAACATCGGAAGGACAGACGCCTGATACATCGGAGAATAATCAGGCCACCAGCTAAGAGATGCGACTCAGGGAGTTCCTTATTACTAGCACACTCCCCGCATAGGAGGCGCACTCTTTCCTCTCTTACGCTTTGAGTCGTGTACAGTATTACCTATATACTATAGAGATGACTTAGATATACGCTTATCGTTAGATTCTGCCTACTTACCAAGAAATCCCTAACAGTACCACCTTCCATGTCTTACTTACTCCACTAAGTGGAGATATTAAATCCCAGCCCCGGTGATACAGTCTGGAGAGTTGAGTGTCGACTACGGCGCTTCGGAAGATACTCGTCGATTTTCCTATTGTCGATGATGATCTCGCAGGGTCTTTATAGATCTATGACAAACGCTAGAGAGAGCCCATTACTCGGATTCATCTTCGTAAGTGGGCACAAGAAGACTTACCGAGGCCGAAAACTATATTCTTAGGATTCTGGTCGAGGCATTAATGACGGGCGGAGTTAGCCGAGTTTACACGATGTGCGGTTAGCGAAGTTAAATACTCTATAGAGAAATTAGAGAGGCGTATAAAAGAGCCGAAACGGGTTCTTCTCGAAAGCGTAGAAGAGGCCGCGGAGATCGAGAGTTAAGAGGCTAATTAAGGCGCACTCGAAGAGACGAGATAGATTTATAAAGGAGCCGGAAAGGAGAATCGAAGGGAGCCTAATGCGGCAGGGGAGAATTTAGACAACGAGGCTAATTTTAAGGGAGCCGGTGAGGGAAATCGACGATCGAAGACCTAAAACGGTAGGGAGGAGAATTTAGGCGGTGTCGAAGTGAAGCACGACAGGGTGCGTCAGGGCGAACGGAGGTAAGAGAGGAGGGAAAAATAGGTTAGGAGAGAGTATGAGAGGGATGGGAGATAGGAGACGAGGTTCTTATAGCCGTCAAAAGCGGCGGCGCGCACAGCCCGCGACCATGCCCGAAGGGGCAGGACCGCCTAAACCGAAGGCGGATTTCCGGGCACGACTTTACAGCTAAAGTACTATGAAGGAAGCTAGGGAGGACTTCTCGATTATTTTCAGCCACCACCTTTCTTCCCTGAAAACTCTCTCAGCCAAGGATGTTCGGGCTACTCTAGTGTTTCCCACCCGCGTAACAAATGGTGGCATGATCTTCCGTCGTTCTACAACCCAATTTCTCGAAGCCTGTTACCTATGACACGAAGCTATATTGCTCGCGCAATGCAAAAGGCTGGGAGACCAAAACGCCCAAGAGCACTTCAGGCGTGTGAAGTGTGCCGCGCCCGAAAGAACCGCTGTAGCGAAGACCAACCATGCACTTATTGTGTTGGTGAGCTATGCCTTTGCTTGCTATCTGGGCCATTTGCGTGTGGCTTACTCCAGATCGTACAGAGCATGACTTGGAGTGCACATATTCGCGCATTCACCGTGACAGGAGACACAGACCACCGCAAGGGCTCCCTGATCCAGATTATGTGTCCGGGCTGACCTCACTGAAAGATCGATTTCACGGTTTGAACGACACGTTACAAACATCAACTCTCCACGCTTCACTGAAGGGCCCATATCGGACACCATCAACTTTGGGCCGAACAATGTCAATCAGACGGCGATGCTCGCCGTGAGTCCTGGTTCACAGTCACGCTCCATTCCTGTTGGCCAAACTCAGCAGCAAAGCGAAGCGTATGTCCCACCGCCCATTGACGAGAATAGTTTCACCCCATGTACTATAGTGACACCTCGAGACACTGCGTCGGATCTGCTGGCTACCAACCTCCACACAAGCAACCTGGAGTTTTATGGGTCGGCCTCATCGGTCGCATTTCTCCGCCATGTGGAAACGTTATCGAATTGTCAGACAGGTCCTTTAGCTGGACCGCCAGAACGATCGTTGACTGCACGTTTGCACAACACTGATTTCCAACCCAACACGTCACACAGTATCCCTGTAGCACCACGGGAGGACAATTCGAACACTGATCGATTCTATTTCCGTGTAGCGAGGCAATTCCTTGATGCTTACTTCTCTAACATCCACTACATCCAGCCTCTGTTTGAAGAAGAGGTTTTCCTCGCTCGTTGCGAAGATCTATGGTTCAACAGACGAGATAAACAACCACTATCCTTTGTCGCTCTTTATTATGCCACTTTGAGCTTGGGCAGCCTCGTCATGACTTTCGAAAACCCCAAAATATCTGGGGCAGATCGATTCACGTGGAGCCGCAAGCTGTTCAACGACGCACTTGCTATCGTAACCAGACTTGGCACAACAACAGATGTAGAAATGGTCCAGTGTTTCTATATGATCGTATGCTATCCTCCCCGCTAAAGAACGGCAATGTCTCTAAGCACTAACGAAAACGGATGAGCGAAGAGCAAAATATGTCAGCACGAGCTCAATCCTCACGGTACGCGGCGCTTAACCTTACCCTTTGTGTTGTCCTCGCTCACACCTCCCTTTAGTCGCGTATCTATATTCCGGCCAAGCGGCAAGAACCTCACTGGCAATTGGGATCAACCGAAGCCCCGTCAGGCCAGATGCAGCTGACCCGCGGGCCTCAGCGGCAGCATCAAAAACGTGGTGGTAGGATGTCCCGAGGCTTAATTCTCCCGTCACCAAGTCGCTAAAGCTGAGTAGGGCCGTATACTGCCTTGACATGTATGGTGAGTCAACTTCAAAGTAGAGCGCAGCACTAAGAACGGATAGACAGACGAGCTTTGCTTTGGGGAGGCCCGATAGCCTAGGTTCCGATCAATACCACACACAATATCTTCCTCCGGCAGTTTTAGAAGAATCAATTTCGAGTCCCCACGTTCTGCAGATTGTTCCATGCATGGTTGACTTGTCGCGAATTATGCGCAAAGTGGCGCTCGACTTGTACGCACAGCCGTGCGAAATGGAACAAAAGCTCCAACGAGCAAAAGCACTCGACGCCGAGTTGGGTCGTTGGCTCGAACAAGTTCCCCCACATCTTCGGCCTGAGCAACAAACTGAATCGGGGCTCTCCTTGAAGTCGCGGCGCCTCGCCAGCTACATCAAGAAGCAGTCTGTCGTGCTGCAACTTCGTAAGCATTGGGGAGAAAGTCAGCTTCGAGCCCAGCTTAGTCTGACCATGCTCCAGGCTATCTCAACCTTCGCATGGTAACCCATGCCGTATTTATGACTGATACGAAATCAGCCGAGTCGGACGTGGCCTCGTCCCTTCGAGAATGCAGATGCCGGTGTATCCAAGCGGCAGAAGAAACAATCGATCTAATGTACTCAACATTTCGCACAGATGACTATTTTCAGACCTGGTATGCGCCCGCGGCACTCCCAGTGACGAAAGGGAGATTCATTCCACAATTCAACTAACCCTTCCTAATCACTTATTCTAGGTGGTACAACTCGACCTATACATTGTATGCCGTTAGCGTACTTCTCGCCCTGGTCTTTCGTCAGCTTGCAAGAACTCGAGAAGCACTCGAGAATCTTTTCGCCCACATTGACCGTGCGATCATGGTACTCCAAGCTATGGATGACTGTTTAGTCGCCAGAAGTGCGACAGCCATCATCAAGCGAACACTCGCCCGAGCAAAAAAAGTGCCCCAGCCGGCCCTGGTTGCATATCAGTCCTTAGCTTTCCAGGATACGGGTCTCGATGACGCGTTAGGTCCGCCCGTCTACCTGGAGAGCGAAAAAGAGTCTGACAACATTGACACACTGCCACAGTCCCAGGAAATCGAAAGTGATGGTCTTGGTGAGACTGTGGGCGACCTTGATTGGCTTAACACATATCCATTCGATGACAGCCAGCAGGCTTTGTTCTGGACTGAGTGGGCTCATGAGATCGACGCTCTGGGAACATAGTATGAAGAATCTTGTGACTGTCTAAATTCGACTATCTAGAAGGCATGGCCTGATCTGCTTAGGAGACGGTATTTCGTCTTTCTGAATCTAGTGTGCACTAATTAGCTCCTATTTCAATGCTACCTAGTTCCTTATCTAGCAGAATCACTAGAGGCCAGAGACAGCACAATTGAGGAGGGATACTCCGGCCCGGTGTGGACAACATGTTTGCCACGGTTGAGATTTCCAGGAATACAGTCCAGAGCAGGGAATTCTGGCAGCGTCACCTCATGGCCCTTTATCTCTAGCCGGATGGACTCTCCAGGTTCGAAAATGATGCCGGAGGGCCACAGGGGGATGTCGAGACAAACAACCTGACCCGGAGCAATCTTGTCTTCGCTGTCGTGAGGATGCCACGCCACCGCTGGGGCAAGCATCGCGGTCTGCTCCTCGGTGAGAGTCGGGTCAGCGCTCAATTGCCGGTGAGAAGCTCGAAGTCTGCCATTCGGGCCCAAGTACTTAAAAATGTTGAGGTTTGGGACGTCTTCGGCCTTGGTCCCTGCCGGGAGAGCATCGAGAGGAATGTTCAACTGCATCAATGGCTGGCTGCCTGCATCGAGCTTTCGACAGATGACGTAGACGTCTAGATCATCGGCTTCAGCGCAGGACATATACAATTTGACCTGGGAGTAGCCGATTAGTTCGGTATAGGTGCTGAATTTGTGAACGAAGTGCGCGCCGTCGTCATCCCAGGAGTCGGATTGGTAGGCAGTCGAAGAAGCCTCACTGGGAGCACCGCCTTCGCTCATCGTTGCTGTCTTGCCATCTAAGAAGAAAGTTCGATGCCTGACGTAGCTGGGTGGGTACACGGGCTCAGCTCTGTTCACAATACATTCACGATTAAAACCGAGCAAGCTGTGCCGCACTTTAGGAGTAGACTCCCAGCCATTGACCTTTCCGTAGAGATATCGATCGAAGAACTTTTGCAGGTCATCGATTGTCCACTTCTGGTACATATCATACCACTCCTGAGTGTGGTGGATTCGGAGCCTATTCTCGCAAGTCAGAGATGTTAGCTCAAAACCCGTGTACCTCGGAAACAACGGGCACAACGGACCACTTCTCTTTGGATGACGAGAACAAGAAGCCCCTGATGGTACCTTCGGTGTGCAGCATCGTCGAAAAGCTCGCCAAAGCGTAAATGGGAACATCAATCTGAGCGAATCTTGCACTTTTGTCTTCCCAATACTGGTTCCAAAGCGGATACTGACGGGTCATGGCACCTGTATCCTCCTGCCGGTTCTTGCCTGACATTGGGAGGTTTTAGCAATTTGACATCCTGTCAAAGAATATGAGTGAGTGTCTCGCACCACAGTAGCCGCTCCCACGATAGTCGACAAAGGCATAGTTCGGGATGCCGCCTCTGCCAAGCAGTTCACGATAGTAATCTGCAATACCCTCCCAGGGAGCAATGGCCTTCAGATGAGGAGGTCGCTCTGCGGCAATAAACCTATAAGACTGATTAGCTCTGGCCTCTCTAATGAGAGCTGAAAAATCACTCTCTTGCTCGCACATACCACTGGGCGGCAGCTAGATACGAGTTGCCGGCAAAAGCAACGGCCCCGTTACACCACTGCTGGGCAGCGACGAACTCAACGGCATCATATCCGTCTCGACCCTCCTAGATTACAATACTTGTTCAGCTTGATAGTTCACACCTAGATATGTTCAATTCCCGGCATGCTTACTTGCGTTCCTAGCATATACATGTCTCCATCAGAGTCGAATACCCCACGAGAATCCACGTTGACAACCGCATAACCTCGAGGACACCATTCCGCTGGATCTAGGCCTTCGAATTTTTCGAGGTCACTGGTCCAATTTCTTGGTATACCAGCCCGCCAGGGGACCTTATCAAGGCTCTGGAAGCCTTAGAAAAAGACTCAGCGTGTTAAAGGGTAGAAATGGGGGGAGCAAGGCACCATTTCCTTGCTTTCCATAAGGACTCCATGCCAATATGGCCGGAACAGGTTGACTGTCCGACTGGACAGGTCGAAATACATCCGCCCAGATTATAGCGTCGTCTCGCAGAGGGATACGAATGTCTCTCTCAAACAACAGGTCTTCGTCCAATGCACGTCTTCCTTCAGCTTTCCGCCATCCGCTGGCAAGAATTTGTTTGGAGGGACCAAATTGATACCAACGCTGGCTGAAGTCGCGATTTGCTTCTTTGAAGAGGATCTCGATGCCGCCGACATTAGTCGCCATGCTGTCACTTGGTGAGACTTCTTGAAGTTGCCTCTACCCAATGCCACACGCCGACAGCACTTGAATTAATCTGCAATTGGTCTAAATACAAGTATCTAAGACCTTTCAGTGCTCATGGGTGTTTCGGGTCTGGCCTAAGGCATCGGCTGACCTATCAACTCTCGGGATCGATTTCCAAGCAAGCAGCCGCCGGGTATTAGTGCCGGCGGAAGACCCGGCGGTGGCCTATTTCAGGCACAGTTCGGTACGGGCCCACTTTTCCCCGCGTGGGGTTCCATCGCTGAGTACTGGGTACTAACATTCAGAATCCACAATGACCGTGTTATTAATGGGATGCTATCCCTTCTCGCTAAGCTTTACCGTTAAAAATGAAAATCCTCTGTACTGGATCTCCGCTTTGGGCAAAGATACTGTTAGTGACCCCGGTTTTGCAAAATCTCAAGCCCAATCCCTACCAGAAATCCGACCACGCAACCCTCTGCTGGCCATGGCTGACGTGCACGACCATACGGTCCAGCCAGCCACGAAAATCGATTCGAAAGGCCTTGGTCAGTATGAGCTTGAGGAAGCAGAGGATGTCGATCTGTCGGCTCCGAACAGAAGCTTCGATGAGGAGGAAGTTGAGCCAGAGCTCCATGTTAAACTAAAAAGGTTGGAAAGTCACGTGATCCAGCCCAGCCACCCAGTACTGTCTATATAGTCTACCGTAGTCCCCGTACTGAATAACGGAGAACAACCTTTTGATCATTCAACACTCCATGCCCGCACTTGGATCGCGCTGGCAGCCTTTTTCCTGTTGAACTACACCCAGGCTGTGGCCCTTCAGGGTCCTTCTGCTGTTGTAAGTGCTGGCAGCTTGGGGGCAAAGTCTACACCTATTTGCAGACGATCACTGCTGACGACTTTCCAGCTGACCTACATTGGAACCGATCTCCACAATACAGAAGCTCAAACCTGGGTGGTTGTGGTGCTTTCGCTCGTCCAGGGAGTCCTTGGGCCAATTATTTCAACAGCTTCTGACACCTTCCAAGCTCGAAAGCTATTTCTTGTAGGCTCCTCTGTCATTTCATTTATCGAGGCCTGCATCGCCCCTAGATCCAGCACTATCTATCGACTCATCGGTGCCAACATCCTCATCGGCGTTGGCTTCGCATCCGTGCCCCTAGCCTATGCCGTCCCCAGCGAGATTCTGCCTCGGAGGTGGCGTCCATGTAAGCTACAACCATATTAACTATATGCACCCTGGCTACCGAAAATCTGAGAAATGCCTTGTTTTAGTGGCGCAAGCCGGGGTCAACATTGCAGCCCTCCTTGCGACTATTTCGGGCCCTTTCATGATCGGTGCTTTGACTAAGCGCAACGCCCACACTGGCTGGCGCTTGTTTTTTGTAAGTATTGGACGGTTGCTGGCGGGATGCACTCCTTATATAGCTAATTTATTGTGACATAGTGGTTTCAGGCTGCCCTTTGGGGCGCCACCACAATTGCACTGTTTGTGGGCTACCATCCACCTAAACGACATACCAACTTTGACCATCTCTCCTTCTGGAGCAAGATAAGCCACATCGATCTGATCGGCTGCGGGCTTCTCGCTGCTGGATTGGCTCTTTTTATCACAGGCACCAGTCTCGGAGGCGGTCTGTACAGTTGGACCAACGCGAGAACTCTATCAACCATCATCATCGGAATCCTGACGCTCATCGCTTTTGGTATCTATGAGTGGAAGGGGACGAGGACCGGCATGCTTCACCATGATCTATTCCGTGGTGGCCGTAACAAGGGACGAACATTCGCCATCTGCGTCGCATTGCTCTTCATGGAGGCTGTCATGATTTTTAGCTTTGCCCTATTCTATCCGATCCTGTCAGGCTCACGTTTTCGATGCCCACGGTATCAACATGCTGATTGGAAAATAGGTCACAAGTTCTGTTCACAACCGATCCCGTCCTGATCGTCGCTCGTTTACAGGCATGCTGGATTCCCGCCATTTTCTCCACCGTTTTCTGGGGGTATGCTAGTACTCGCTTCCGAACTATTCGCGAACCATTGCTCATCGGATTTGTTTTCTTCACCAGCGGCTTGGTGGGACTTTCTACAATTCAACCAGGCCAATTTGTCAACGCCATCGCATTTTCTTGCCTCACCGGTATCGGATTTGGCGCCCCACTCATTCTCATCGTTACCGGTGTTCAGCTGTCCACGCCGCACAAATTAATTGCCACGGCTACGGCACGTACAACCTCTTCACGCGCCCTAGCGGGCGCCGTTTTCTCAGGGATCAATGCGGCTGCCTTCAACACGCGCCTGAAGAATTACTTGCCAAAATATCTGGCAAAGGCTGCATTGGCTGCTGGATTGCCCACCGCATCCCTTCCGACGTTCATCACAGCCCTGGCCGAAGGCGACACTGCGGCACTGGCCAAAGTCTCTGGTGTCACTTCTACCATCATTGCCAAAGGAGCTCGCGCTTTGCAGCAGGCGTATGCAGACTCCCTCCGGATTGTCTTCATCATTGCAATTCCATTTGGAGTAGTCGCCTGTATCGCCTGCTGGTTCCTGGGCGATTTGAGAGAGACGATGAATTACCGCGTCGATGCACCGGTCGAGGGTTTGCACGCACATGCAAAGGGAGGTCACTACGTGGAGACTGCACAATTTTCTCCGAGATACAGCTCGTAGGGAGAGGGAACTCAAAAGGCTCAAGCAAAACTCCACGATCGTTCACGGATTACTCAGGGAGTAGCACGTGAGCCAAGGGTGAGCAAAGCGGCGAGCGCTTAATCATAATGAGAAGATGGAGGACAGGTTTTTCGTTCGATACTAACTCGGTCAAGCTCGGTGTACATTTGACACCTTTGTACGGACTAGTTCGGTAGGATTCATACACAACCCGCACTACCTCACGACTTTTCATAGTCATAGAAGCCCCGTCCACTCTTGACACCCAGAAGACCATCGCTAATGAATCGCTGCAGATATTCTCGAGGTTCAAGAGGGACGTCTTTCCGCTTTTCTGCATAGTGCTCCTCAATGTTGAGCACAACGTCAAGGCCAACGACATCCATCTGCTCAAAAGGACCTTTGGGTGTCTTCAAGACGTCCTTGAAAATCGCATCTATCTCGGACGGAGTAGCGACGCCCTCCGCTGCGGTGAGCAACGCTTCCCTCTTGATTGCTGCCCAAATCCTATTCCCACGGAATTTTATTAGTGCTTCTGACAAGAAACAATTGAAAGCGCGGAGAGGCGATAGCAGACCTGTTGTAAATGTAGCCCATGGAATCTTTCTTCACATGGAATGGACTGAATCCATGCTCTCGACACTGCTCCATAAGAAGTGGGATAATTGCAGGATCAGTATTTGCATGACCCATGAGTTCAATCGCTTGAGCAGAGGTCAGTGGATGCATTAATCACTTCGAGCTTAACTCACCAGAGGTCTCCGGAGGCCAGTCTTTGTTGAGCCAGCTTGTCAGCATCTTGTCCTAAACCTGGAAATCCCAGAAGTGGTGCTTACAGCAATGAGCGCTGAGGATCCGCCGGTCGTTGGACAATTTCAAGCCGTCAATTATCTCGGATATGCTATAACTGCTCGAGTTAGACGCGATGATGGTGTCAGGTGTCGCCAGCTCGTCGAGCCGAGCGATCATTTGTCGCTTGAGCTCCAGTCTCTCTGGCACGCACTGCCCTCGGCACATTGGTCAGCTCCATGTCGACATTTCAGCTCATATTTTGGATTGATTGCGCTGCGTACCTCAACGATCAACCACGTATCTCGAAGTCCCGCAGGCAACGAGTCCGAGCTGAAAGTCTTGATTTCACCCCATCGTGCATTCGGGCGCTGGGACGTAGACCGGAGGTGGTCAATGTATTTGACACTCTCAGAAAGCTGCTTCGCCTGGGCGTCAATGAGGTGAACCGGCCGGCCCTGACTTGACCACTTTGTCCCGGACCCGGTCAGTGCGGATTCGAACCCGAGGCAGATTGAGGGTGATATTCACCATGTATGCCAGACGTCGACCTTGCGTCCCTGCACCGACAAGGGCGGTTGCCCTTCCTGCTAACATTTCGGCTATGATGACTGAGTTTGACAAGGTCTAATGGGGCTTTTTAACCTTGAAGAATCTAAGACAAGGTTGCATCATCAACCATTGCGCGAATCCTTCAATGCCTCCGGATCCGAAGCGTGTCGGCTGGCAAAACGATCCGGAAGCGTGGGGAATTTATTGGGGAAGCCGGCGCTGGATTACCGAGGAGTTTTAGGGGTCCGCCGCTTTTACATTTGGAGGTGACTTCTGTTGACAGCAGAGCGCCACTGTAGCAAACCAATCAATCCACCAATGCTTCAACCGAGGCCTCTCTATAATATCCTCGGTGTCACCGTTGATCGACAACGAGGTCTGGACAGACCTGGCCAGGTCCAGATCTATTCAACCGATCGCTTGTTGCCACAGTGCAACCAGTATATAGATAGACAGAGTCTCTCTGAAAAGCCAGAGGCGAAAACACCATCAATCAGATGAATCCACTCTCATTCGGTGTACAACATGAGGTTTTACCACATCATTCTCATGAAATGCAAAAAGGCAGGAGGCTCACATTGTATCGCGAGGTAGGCCAGATGCTCCAAATCTATGACAGAAGACACCTAAATAGAATCCGACGGTTGATTTCAACTTCTCTACTTGTCTTCAACGGTTGTTTGTGCCTCTGTTGGAGATAGTCCATCCAACTCCGGCAGCGCAAACTCATCCTTCGTGATCTCATTCATCATCGTAGCCATCTTCAGATGCATGGACGGGTCAGTATTTAGTGCATAGAACAACCCGTTCCTGGCAGCCTCCACATCAGGGTGGAATGAGTGGACTCTGAGCTTGAAGTCAATTGACTGAGCATTGGTGAACTTGATCCACGTATCTCTGCGGACTTGGGCATATCGTTCTAGCAAAGGATCCGCTGGCTCATTATGCTGGAAGATCCGGATCAAACAGTTCCCCAAAGCCGCCGAATCAAGTAGCCCCGTGGTTAGGCCCAGGCCACCAATGGGGTTGTTAGACTGGGAAAACTGTTAGTACTCTCGTCGGCTACGTGCAAGTCTCATTCAGGAGATCAGAAACTTACATGTCCCGCGTCACCACAAAGCAAGGTCTTGCCAACTTTAAGGGTCGCGGCCACCCGCTGATGAGCCCAGTACGGATTCGCACTGACCAGCTCATACTTCAAGGGTCTCGGTCCGGGGAATAAACTCTCAAACTTCTCGGGGAGTTTCTTCAAAATCTCAGACTCTGGGATGTCGGTCCGCACACCAAAAGCAACGCGCCACGGATCATTCCCAGGCCCTGTCCGTGCAATGACGGCCCAGTCCTCCTCATCCACGACCATATTGGCCGTTGCGAAGCCGTACTTGTCAAAGTCATATTTGACGTTGGCTGCGACAAAGCGGAAGTCCGACCAGGTGAAGCCCTCGAATGGAATGCACAAGGAGCGCCTCACGGCGCTGCCGGCCCCATCTGCACCGACGAGATAATCGCAACTGAAGAATTTCTCGCCGACAGGCCCAACACAAATGATTTTGACAGAGTCCGACTCTAACCCTTGCCGCGAGCCGACGTAGCGGTGGCCCCAGCGTATTCGAAATTTTGGTTCTTTTTTGCAATGCGACAAAATGATTTCGGCCAGGATGTGCTGGCCGAGGTGGATACCTGCAAAATCGTACTTGACAACGCCCTTGGGTACTTGGGACATTCTCATTTGAGCTAGGACGTCACCACCTTTAGCGTGGGACTTGCGGAACGTGATTCCTTCTGTGTTTGTGTATCCTGCTTCTAGGACATCCTCATACAGCCCGATCTTGTCTAATTCGTTGAGCACAATGGGCATATACCTAGCCAGTGTTAACGCTTGACATAAATGTCCAGATCACTGGAGGAATACAGACGTACGTAGTTGCACGAGGACTCTGAGACACCTGCCCCTCTGCCTCCAGGACGAGGACATCAACTCCTGCCTTTGCGAGTTTCAACGCTAAGAATAATCCCACCGGGCCGGCGCCGATGATGACGACCCGCGCATTTTCAATGGAGATTTCATCCGCCTGGGGAATGAGAACAGAATCGGCGGCTGCCATCTCGAACAACACCTAGAGTGCGTTCTGTTGTACGTGTAGTCAAGATGCGAGATGCTCGTTCTTGCCTGGGGGAGGACCTCAGGCTACATGAAACTCTGTTTGCATGCTGAAAGTGAACATGTACCTGCTGAGCTGCAGAGGATCGAGAACCCGCGCATCGAAACATGGCTAATCCGTGGGTTCTGCGTGGGGAACACATCCATTAGACACTCTCCCCGGAATGACGGTTGAAACTGAGAGGAAACCCCTGTGTTTGTCATTTCACGTGAATCTACGAGCAGGAATGTCCACATGCGCTGTCATCCCCACTTCCCAACATGGCAATTTCCCCCCACCCGCCATTTTGATTCCTCCACCTGAGAGTCAATCCTCAGTCGGCGATCACAGCGTCTAGACACGTGCGCTCTATTAGGCCAGCATGAGCCGGACTGCGGATTGAGATCTTTACATGAAACGGATCTTGTTCTTCGTCAATTGAGGAATATTCATCGTGTCGATTGGTTGAACCTGAATGTGACTGGTCAGACTCTTGCCATACACAAGGAAAGCACTTGAGAGTAGGCATGACATATAAGGACTTACCTTGCCTTCGACAAAGTCGAAACAATACAATAGCCTCGCCGCTGCAATCCAAACATTGCTTTCTCTAACGGCCCAACCGACACAGACACGTGTTCTGACAGGCGTATTCGGCAAGATACTAGTAGGCTTTGAGGAAGGCTGTCAAAAGATTCGACTTACCTGGTCCAAAAGCCCAATAGCCTTTCAGCGCCTTGTTCAGATCAGCGTTATAGAACCGTTCTGGATCCGGATATTCCTTCGGGTTCAGGGCGATGGCCCAGGCATTCTACACACAGACCGTGCCCTTGGGAAAGCTGTACCCTTCGTACTCGTCGTTCTGCGTGAGAGAGGTCGGGGCACCTATCTCGGCGACGTTGGGCCTCCATCAAAAAGTCTCCTTGACCACAGCGGTTTATATGGTAGATCAACTGTTGACAGGGTCTCAAGGTAGCCACTGTGGTAAACCATCTAAGACGCTAGCTGGTCCACCAACTGCGCCACACCGTTGTTCTCGCCGGTCTGCGAGAGCATGGCGACGGAGTAGGAGGTTTTAGGAACGGCCTTTCGAGCACAGGCCAAAGTGTATATAAACAGACAGAGTCTCTCTGAACAGCCAGGGGGACAGAACACAATCAAGCAGATAGATCCACTCTCAATCTGTGTATAACATCAACCCTGTCCGACCACTCAGGCAGTCGCTCTGCGTTCGACCCGCAGACTCTGTCGAGCTCGGCTCTTGCTCGTTGTTGTATATGGGCTGAAGGAGTGGAATTGGCTCTTGTCCTTGTTGCAAGGACATCGGGGGGGTCTCTTTCCTAGATCAGTCACCTTTTTCGAATACTTGTCCAACTCCGGAAAGAAGGTCTTTGGGGGGCAGGCTGAAAAGCCGGAGCCAACACAAGTCCTAGAATTTGGCCAAGAGGTAGGGTAGGTGAGTGCTATCGCTATCGCCAATCCAGTGTACTCCGTAGTACTTTCCGAATCAGTTCAGGATCCTCGTTCTTCGTTCAATTGCCGTTTTGGGCTATTTGGAACTTTGTCGACATTGTTCTCGAGAGGTGATTCGGACCGTAAGAGACATTGAAACTGGTGCTACGTACAGTCTGGCCAACACGGAGCAACACAGCGTTAGAGGTTGGGAGACTTGGGAAGATAATCAAAGATAATTGAGTGTCTGCTGCCGGCAGATTGCAAAGCAAGTCTCAAGTTGCGATAGATATTGGGTGTTGGGAGACCGGAAACGGCGCATTGTAACGCTGGTGGCTCTCAACAAATCTCCAGAAAACAGCCGTGGCTACAACTCTACAAGCCAGCACCGGGTCCACATTGCCTGTTCCACGCCCGAAAGACACAGTCTGCTGAAAAGGACAGGCATTACCCAGTCTACGCCTCTCCTTTTCAGGAGCAACAATTGTGATCAATGCCAATCGAGCAACACCTTGACATCAATTCAGATCTTGCTCAATACATCATTAGCGTGCCACCAAGCTCTTAGACGTTTCCCAAACATGTACATCGGGATGGTCGTCAGACACATGGCGAGCTGGATACCGCCAATGGCGTTGAAGAACTTTCTGGGACCCCAAGCGGCGACCCAGTCATTCAGGAAGACTGTTTGGCATGCGATCAGTAAATGCTGCTGGAATTGTCTTCCGCAAATCCAATAGTAGCGAGACTTACAAGAAAACCCAAAAAACAAAAAGTTCTTAAAGACCATGGAGATGATAAAGACCTCGACGCTGATGTTTCTATACGCGTCGACCATGTAGTTGCCGATGGCGACCGCCAGGAATTGAAGTGATGCAAGAGGCAAGGCCCAAACGGCGGCCATTCCGGCGGCAGGCTTGCCTTCCTCGATGAGACCACCGAACAAAAAGTACCCGAGGATGGAGAGGATGGTCGAGGGAATCATGAGCGCCAGTCGGAATTCTGGTTCGTACACACCATTGTTGCGGCGACTGATGTATTTGGCGATCGGATCGGCGATCCAACCGGCTACAAGACACCCGAGTGTCCCTCCCACGACGGGTCCGGCGGACATGTAACCCAGTTCCTCGGTTTTGAGGAGATAAGGAGGTGCGCTGAAGATTTGAGCAATGACAAAGGAAATGCCCACCAGCCACAATGTTGGGAAGGCGATCAAAACCACGGCCCAAACCACGGCTGGATTGAGGATGATGAAGAAGGGCCTCAGGACCATTTTCGCGATCGAGTCCTCGACGAACGTCCCGGTCACGGGTAACATACGCTTGAAGAATGAGTCTTTCTTGACGGTGGCGGTGGTCGAAACCGTGGCGGTCTTCTCCAGATTCGGCGGCTGCGCGGTGCCGCTGCCCTTCGTCTGGTCGTCCTCGATATGTGTTGTATGCTCTTTAACCTCCTCTATCATTTCAATGTTCTGCTCGGAGTGTCAGTCAGAGATCCGGGGCATGATAGAAGAAACCCGAACGATGTACCTCTTGTGAAGAAGTGTCGATGTTGTAGATCGCGTTGCGGATGTAAGCCGTCTCCCAGCCAAAGACCACGACCCCACCCCATGCGGTTCCGATGAAAATAGCCAGCAGCCAGAAAACCCAGCGCCAGCCCAGGTCGACGGTAATTTTCCCCGCAAGCATGGCCGGCAGGTTGGCGATGCCCGAGTTCGCAGTGACGTAGATGGCCATTCGAGAGCCTCGTTCGTGAACGTAGTATAGGTCTCCCACGACGGAGAACATAACACTTTCGAACATAGCGACACCGAGGCCCTGGACGATGCGGGCACCGAGTAGTGACCCGTAGGAGTTGGCGGCCCCACCCCAGAGGGTACCGGCAAAGGCGCATGTGACAGAGAACAAAAGGCAGGGCCGTTTGCCATACTTGCGAGCCAGCGCGGAGATGAATATGCCGACCGCACCAGTCGCACAGAGGCTGTAACCAGTAAGCTGCGAGACCTGAGTAAAGCTGATTCCGAACTCCTGGATCAGGATGAGGGCCATCGAAGACAGAATGGGACCGATTCTGCATCCCGGTTAGTCCAAAAATCAAGCACAAGCCTTGTGGAATTGGGGCGGACTGACCCTCCAATACACAATACGGTGGCATAGCAGTACATTACGAGAATGAGGTCTCGCTGCCAGAGTGGCCAGTTGAGCGGATCATTAGGGCTGTTGGATGGCTGTGGCACGAGCAGGATATGGGAGTTCTTTCCTGTGCCCCTTTTCAAGTGTGTCGACTGCTCTATCCAGGCGACGTCGTGAGTGTCAAGAAGGCTGGTGCCGGGGACATGCTTCATGCCACTGCGGGACTCGAGGACGCCGTAACCCATTGTGAAGTGTACACACAATGAGTCTTGTGTTACGAGAACAAAGTGTTTTGCTGCCAAATGGTGGCCGGAAATCAAAGGCGAATGTGTGGCGTGATGAGCAGAGGTGTCGATGGCAAAGGATAAGTATGTCTCTTCATATGTACAGGACGGCAGATGCGAGGGAAGCTTTTCTCCATGCCTTGCGGCGGCTGGTGGCCGTGGTCCCTGAGCATATAGTACTCTAGTTTAGCGGTTCTCCCTGCCAACTCAGCATTCGGTCCTGGGGCTGAATGTGGGGTTTGGCTTCCCAAACGGGACGACAACAACGTATAATTATGTATCAGTTTATTGAGCAAGATAGACGTTCCGAGGGTCATTTGCGGGGCATTCCTGCAACGCTTACGGACTCAAAAACGTCTCTGCCTAGTTTCAAGTGGTTGACACCGTGCTCCTGGAATCAGTGCAAAATGCATATAGAACAAGAGCCTTTTCTCAAAGACGCGAGAGAGGCAACCAGACGGTCCACTTGTACATATTCTTCTCCAGAGTCTGGGTGCCGCGTCGATAACCTGGGTAGGGAACCTAGACTCGTGCCAGACGCAGCCGGCCAGTAAGCGCCAGCGTGGAAGTCCCAAATATGATCTCTCCACCTTGAATTTAACGTCAAACCTGGTCTGGCAAAACTCACATTACCCACTTGGCCATCGACCCCCTGACGGGCGACCGTCGTCAACAGCTACTTCGGCGTCCATTTCAACTCGCCCAACGATGTGGTTTGGGCGCACAGGCCTAATGCCGACGCATTATTCTTCACGGACAATAGCTTTGGCAACGTTCTGCACAATGTGACGGGACCAACTCAGTTGCCTAGCACGGTGTGGCGGTTTGATCCGCAGGCACAGTCTTTGCAAGCGGTAATTTCTCGTGCAGAGATTCCCGACCCAAACGACCTTGCGACAAATCCAAATTCCACGAAGCTGTACGTCACCGACACTCCGATCTCTGAGTTGCAAGGTCGAGGACTAGGCAACGCCACCGGGTCTCCCGCAGTCTATGCCTATGACCTCGATGAGACGCTCACTCCTGTAAACAAAAGACTCTTCGCCCTCGCGAGGGAGGGTGTTCCTGATGGTATCAAAGTCGATAGGTATGGACGAGTCTGGACGGCCGAAGGGGAAGGCGTCGTTGTGCGCAACCCTCAGGGCAAGGTCTTGGGCCTCTTCAATGTCCATAAGCGGGTGGAGGATGACCCCCTTCACATTGCCAACTTTGGGTTTGCTGATGATCGATTGATCGTCCTCGCAGCGACGCAGATCTGGTCAATTCGGCTGGGACAGACCCTGGGTTGGACAGTAAGCGCATAGAGACTTGTGAAGCATACCTCAAGATTGGTTTCAAGGATGTGATGCTTCAAGACAAAATCCACTGAGCAGGGTATCTGAGGCGAGTGACAAGAATGGAGAAGTTATAGCTGGGAACGAGATCTTGGTCTTCACCAGCTAGAGGGTCTTCGACAGGATCCCTTCGAGAAGATGTTCGCACAGACCATAGCTTGTCATGTGATTGAGTGATTGAGTTTCTTCGTAACAAGCATGCTCATGTGCGCTGTTAAGGACGCAGACGACTAAGCAGGCCTCCTCTAGTGTCAAAGGTCAGTTTCTCGTGAGAAGAGGCTGACCCGGCAGCGGGAAACCCCTCCGACAGGTTCGCTTCTTGCGTGACCTCGGCCTGTGAAGGCTCCACCAACATTTGTATAATAGCGGGGGCGTCGAGGTTGATGCCTTCCCAGCCGCAGGCGGGCGTTTTCGTCGGCTTGTTTCCAACCATCAAGGCGGGGAGACTGCGGACGGGGGCAGTTTCGAAATCGTCATGCGGGGGCCCCGCGTCTGGAAATTGTGGAACCTCCTAGTATACACCTACCGGGGTTTAGTGACCATTTCGCTATAGCAGGGATCTAGAACCTGTATTTCGAGTTTCTGTGGCGCGGTGGTCATCATACTGTATTTCCTAGCTTTGCTCACAATGGCCTGGAAGTAGACGTAGATAGATCAACCACAAGAGACGCCAACCGTCATCTCTTTTTCTTCAAGCACTCTCTCCCAAATGGCTTCAAACAACAGCGCTCAGGCTCCCTCTCAAACCCAGGTCCTCGTCGCCGGTGCCGGGCCGGTTGGCGCCTTTACCGCGTTGCTATTGGCCCGCAATGGGATTGAAGTTACTTTGATCGAAACCAATACCGATATCGACCGCTCGCCTCGTGCAATAGCTTTCCAGCCCTGTGCTCTGGCGGAGATGGTCGAGGCCGGCATTTATGACGAAGTGCTGGAACACAGTGTCACGGATGCAGTCATCTCTTGGTGGCGGGCAGGCTTAGGCGCTGAAAAGAAGCATGTCGCCACAATTGCAACTAAAGAAGGTCATGAGCCATTTCTGACTGGCCTGAACTGCGCTCAGTCTGTGGTAACTAGGCTCTTGCTTTCACATTTGGAAAAGGAACCCTCCGCAACCATTGTCTTTGGCCACCGAGTAGTCGACGTGGTCCCAGAAGCCGACGCGAAGCACGTGGTCGTGACACTCGAACAAACCGCATCGGAGTCAAGCGAAAAGACGCTTCAGGTTCGGGCAAGCTGGCTTGTAGGCGCTGACGGCGGGCGGAGTACCGTTCGTACGGCAGCTAGTATCGGGTTCGAGGGATTCACCTGGCCAAAGGAAGAGTTCGTGGCGACCAATGTCTATTACCCTTTTGAAAAATACCAATACACCAACCGCAACTTCATCATTGACCCGGTGCATTGGGCGATTGTCGGAAAGATCAGCAACGAAGGGCTTTGGCGCGTCGCCTACGGGACCAGGACAGGACTAACAGACGCTCAGATCCGAGCAGAGCTTCCGGAGCATTACAAATATATCCTTCCCGGGCCTGGAACAGATTACCGCGTTGAACAGGTCAATAAGTACCGGCCTCATCAACGCTGCGCAACCACTTTCCGCAAAGGTCGTATATTACTTGCCGGAGACGCTGCACATCTGAACAACCCGATCGGCGGCTTAGGTCTGACTACCGGCATCTTAGATGCAGGTCCAATGGCGAGAGCATTAACCGCTGTAATACAAAGAGGCGCACCAGAGTCGGTGCTTGATAGATGGAGTGAATTGCGCCGAAAGACATGGTGGGAACAGACCAATCGACAATCCATTGAGTTCAAACGCATCGCGCAGCAAGGAGGCTATGGATTGGATCCAAATGGGATTTGGAATCACGACGAAATGGCCGAGAAGCTCGGTATGATGGAGCATATCGCTCATGCAACCTCGGATATGAGGGAAAAAGACGAAGCATTATACGACGCCCTGAAAGTCCCCGCTAACCAGAGAGCCGCGAGGAGGCGGGTCTGGGGTCTGGCTTTACCACCAGATTGGATGGCGGACTTTGAAGACGATGCGGTTGTGGAGCGCCGGCGCAAGCTTCGTCCCGACTGATGTCATGACCAAATTCTAGCATGTCGGCGTACAAAGGTTTAAATTCGGTGGTTGATAGACTGGTGACCGTTCGATCTGTGAAAGCAGGAAATATTGGCGACAGAGAGGCATGAATTATGTAGTCAGAGCCCTGCCACTAAATGCAAGCACTGCGACAGCACTCCTGCTCTCGATCAACCCGGCTCCTATGACATGTCTTCCGGCCGGCTTGGAGATTGTTGGAGTCTAATTTCCATCTTATGCAGCTGCTCAGCTCTTGAGCGAGCGACTGAGAGCACCATATCAGCGACGGGACAACGAGGGAGTTCGAAAGAACGGGGAACTTACAGCCCCAAACCCATCCACTCTCCATCATTGAGCGCAGCGCGCCAAGTGGCGCAGCGGCGAACGCACCGCCTTTATAGATCGGGTCGTCCATCTCCTCCATGATCTCGTGCACGGCCGACCGTAAGAACCGTGTATCTGCGTCAGATCGTTGCTGCTTGCTGGCTGCGGCCATCCAGTACGCAAGTAGAATGGCTTTCGAGGTTAGACAGGCTAGCAGAATTGTACGGGACGGCATACCTCCTTCAAACCCAGCAACCACGTAGTGGAAACCCATTTCCAGAGGTCCCACACGCGCAACATGCTTGAAACCCACTTTCGCCCGAAGCGACAGATGCGCAGCGGCAAACTTGGCAGCGCGGTAGAGAGTGCTCCATTGCGTCTCCGTCCGCGGCATCAAAATATCCACAAGAGCCTCGTGCGATGCGAGCGAGCCCGTGGGGGACGACGGATCTGCGGATCGTCGTTGGCTTGATGATAGTTGAGCTTTCATGAAAGACAGCCGGTTCCCCAGGGTATCGCAAAGACTTGCCTTGAGAAGCTTGAGCCATCGAGAAGCATAGGTGTGGTAATAGGCTATCATCAAAAGCGGCACGTAGTCTGTCATGAGCGGGTCTTCATTCCAGTAGAGCGGATTTGTGGCACTTTTCGGGTGACTTTTCCACATCCTCTCGCATGCCTGAAGAGATTTGTCCATAGTTCCAACCCACGGTGCTTGATCGACATCTGCAGCGAGACCAGGTAAACACATGTTGGTGGTCCGCTCCAGCGTAACGATGTGAATTACAAGGCCGCTTATCAGTGACAGCATTCCAAATGGGCTCACAGGAGCAGTAACCTGGGTACCTTGAAGAAGCATAGAAAGGGCAGGGTAGAATTCCACCCGGGCTGACCCCTCCTGGCTTGTTTTCAAAGTGGCACCCCAAGACTCTTCTGATTTTGCAACCCAAACGTCCTGCGGGCTTGGGAGAGTCAGGTCGAATTCTTCCAAATTCGGTAGAGGGATCGGAGTTGTCTGGCCATCCGCGAGAAAAGCCGCACAGAGTACCAAGATCCATGAACTCGCCCTGAGCACGTTTAGCAACCTATAGGGATACCGTGAAGCGAGGTCTACCTTCGGAACGATTCAGTCCGGATCCACGCATGCCAGGAATGATGTGTTGCGTCCCTGGGCATTCCAGAACGGAATATCTGAGAGCTCAATCAGCGAGCTTAGCCTGACAAACGACTAAAAGCTTCAGTAGATGAAGTACATACCAACTCTGCCTTCAAAAGGTGGCTGAGACCGGCCTGAAGGAGTATATCTGCCCCACGGCAGATGGCAAAGTGAGCCAACAGGACGTGAGTCTGCAATCTCCATACAAGATCGAGGGGGTCACGATCGTCAGGACTGGTGGAGGCACTGTTATTTTCGTGCTATTGAAGTAATCAGTACGGTATGCAGCACGAGGGAGGTCTTGGGTATGTACCGCGTTGAGCAGCTGGCTGCTAATGCTGTACAGAGTCATGGCAGTTTCCTGCTCGCCGGCATACAAGGCGCCGATAGACAGGATAATAAGCGTTAAGGGAGCTGCCAGACCAGGTCAACATTCGGCCACCCTTGGGGGGTAAGAAAGCGACCAACGAGAAGCACTTGCGGGTCGAAAGGTTGCAAAATGAATTAGAGGAGTGTGTGGGTCGAAATAGCGGACGTAGGCCGTAAGATAGCGGCTAGCTCTGTGTCTCGATGGAGGGACAAAACGATTCGTGTCTCCTGCTAAGGCGGCGAAGGAGTGGACGCGGGCCATGAATTTGTTCATATCCAGCTCCACGTTTCCCGGCGGAGACAGCATACTTTCCATTCCGCCTTCGGAGGAAAAGGTAGAGGCCCCGTCGCCTCCGTCCAACGTCGCCTTGGTGGCAGCGTCCGGCATTGACCTTGCGCCCGGCGACGTGTGCCCAGCTTGAGGAGAGTGGATGGGATGATACGATTCTGGAAACAGGAAGGGCGAGCGTAGAGTCATGTCCAGGTCGAGCTCAGTAAGCTGAAAATATTCGCCTGCATTATTGGGAAGCCATAAATCCTGTCCATCGCTTAGGAAAGGGTCGATCAAGTATGACGCATCTCTAGTGGGCATGTCGCTGGGCCTACCAGTAGCGGCTGGTTCTCCCAGAAGGTTGATATCATCGACATTCCCACCGGTCTGGTTCTCGCTCTGATCTGGGGTTTTGCTCACGCCTGGGGCCTGCTGAATGCTCCCACGACGCGAGCCTTCTTCAAAGTCTGCCGAACTGATCCATGTGTCAGGATGGTCCATACCGTGAGGTTCTCGCGGCTCTCCTGGCTCGTCAACAAGGATCTGACCTTGGCCGTTCGTGCAGCCCTCGTTCGACGGCTCGACCCCAGGTTGACCAAGATTAGATGAGGCCGATATGTCAGTGGCGGCTAGATCCGGAAGCTGCTGATTCCCAAGTGACGATGGAGAAGGGTTGCCGGCGGTCGGTGGCCGAGCTGGGTGAAACTTGCGGACATGGCGCAGCAACGTATCCTTTCGTGTGAATTTGCTCGAACAATACTGGCAACCGTGTTCTCGTTCGTTTCTGTCTGAAAGACATGGGCGCGTCAGACAGCGGTTTCTCTGGGCAACAAACCGAAGAGAAAGCGGTGCGCAACTGGACTTACGTGACTGTTCATGGCGTTGCAGATGTTCGCCGCGCGAAAAGACCTGCCCGCATATACTACACGTCCGCCTGGCTCCTGGCCGGCGGCGGAGATTGGATCCCAAGCGTAGCACGCCCTGGCCGGACTTCTGAGATAGTCGTGCTAAGGGTGAAACTGGCTCGTGAGCTGGGCGTTGCACAACCTGATCATGGAGGCTCCGCTCGGATACAGCCATCAGTGGTGGATGCTTGCCGCACTCGTCACCAATGACATAGGGCAGGGCTGTTTATTGTTGATGAACGATGCGACGAGAATGGACGAGGTCTTTCATGATGAGGCTCGCAGAAGATCCAGCGTAAGCAAAGGCCGCGAAACCTGGCTCGAGGAAAATGCGGGGTGTGACTGCTAGAGAGCCAAGCCATGTAATGACCGCACGTGATTACGTCTCGGGCGAAGGCCGACGTCCGCGCTAGTACACACGGTAGAAGTATATAGGTCAGACGTCCCCAGGGGATTCTCTGGAATCTAGCATGTCCTCCATCGAGTCACAGGGGTTGGGGGTTCGCGTCACGTGCTGCCGGTTGCTGCCTCCCCAGAAAGAGCAGGTCCGGAGTCCGGAGCAGAAGACGGAGCTGTTAAGTTGCCTGCGCGTGCACAAGGAGCTGGATTGTCTCAGGATGAAATAGTAGGCTGCCGAACTGGGCTTGGTGTGTATTATGGGTGTTCGGGAGGGCGTGTAATTCGAACTCAATAAGCTTGATAGCACTCGTGATCGACGATATGGTTGTCGCCTACGAGTAATGACCTCGTCCAACGCCTGGATCCGGTGGACACCCGTGCACTCTCCGTCTTCTCGTTAGCTACTGATGTCGCACGTAGTTGGCGGAGTTGTTGTGTGACTGACTACAAGCGGCTGTCTGCCGCTACAGCGTTCAAAGGTAACTGGACGCACTTGCACCAAAAATGGCCAACTCCCGGGCTCTACGTAGAAGCCAGCACCTCATTAATCACTATCCAGACGGAATGAACCTGCAGATGTACCTCCGTCGTTAGGTAGGCCCCCTAAGAAGTCCACCTTGAGGACGTGCAGGTCGTTCTCCGTGATCTCCTTTGCAGCTTCAGGGCTAAGAAACGCTTCCAAGTCATGCTCGCAATCAATGTATCTGCCCCTCAAGGCGTCTTTCACTCTCCCCGTCGCCACAAAAACACAGGCTGCCGCGCACAGATCTACAGCCGTTCGGTAGTTCTGGAGCCATTTTGGTCGGCCTGCTGCCAGCCGGGGATACGCCTCCACGACCACCGGATCCATGGGACCTGACCGGCGCTGGTCAGCAACAGTGACATCGAGAGAGGGGGACGGACGGACGTTTGGATAACCTGGTCAAAACGGCACCTGGATGACAGCAATACAGTTGGATGTTGTCCCCCAGGCCGTCCGCGTCGAGATCTTTCTGGAGATTCTCAGTTGCCTTGATCACGCCTGCCTTGGAAATCGAGTAGCCAGCAAGGTAAGGCACGGTCACGGTCCCAGCACGCGACGCAAGATTGATGATGCAGCCACGGCCGCGAGCCTTCATGCTGGGAAGGACGTTAAGCGTCGTAAGAAGCACCTGTGTATGGATCGTCAGCTTGAGTCCGGCTGGAAGAGAGTTGGTATTTGCCCACTCCTCCGAGATTGATCTCGACCTCTCGCCAGATGGAAGCGAATGAATCAAGGAAAATGGGTTTGGAAGTGCAGACACCGGCAGCATTGACGAGGATATCGATATCTCCGAGCTGGCCCTGCACGGCCTTGATTAATCCTTGCACCCCGCTTTCTTTGCTTATGTCACACGCAAACGGAGCCACTTCTGCTCCTCGTTCTCGGCATAGTTCAACCGTGGAGTCCAGCTTCTCGAGCGAAATATCCGTCACCGCGAGAGTAGCACCTGCCAGGGCAAAATGTTTTGCGATCTGCTGCGCAATGTCTCCTCCGGCTCCAGTGATGAGCACAAGCTTTCCCGCGTGTACATCTTTGAAGTTCTCTGGTGCTAAGAACGAGTAAATGTCTGGGTAGACTTTTGGTGGGGCAACGGCCATGGTCGGCAGAGTTCGGCGAACACTGGTCACAAATGGACGACTTTGTTCTTTTGGCTCTACCAGAGAGTCCCTCGCGAGACAACCTCGTTTATGTGATTAATTGTCAATCTCAACAAGGGTCCGGACAATGCCTCCGACTGCCAATACCATGCTCCAATCTGGGAAAGTTCTCCCCTGTGTGCACCGCCGCATGAACGAAATGTACCCACCCCACCTCCCTAGCTTGCCCCCGCACCAACTTCGATGAGATGTGAGATGCTCTCATGGGTGATTGCCGACGTCCAGCAGGGTTGTAGGCGATCCGGAGAGTATACCGGAGTTGGACCTTCCGCTGGGTTCTATTAACCACGGCTCTGGGGCCAGACACATCACTTTGTTCACACATTCACCATGGCCAATGCGAAGGACGAGACTCGCCAGCTGGCGACATTTCTGTCCCAGCTCAAGTACGAACAGCTACCTCAAGAAGTTGTTGACATTGCAAAGGCGTCGATCCTGAACATCATCGGCTGTGCAATAGGCTCCTCGGACGCCTCACCACGGCGCAAAGCCATAGCAGCCTTACTACCTGACAAATCTGTAGAAACCCCGTCGGCACCAGGTGCAGCCACTATCTGGGGCCGCCCGGAGCGGACAGATGTAGAGACTGCCACTTTTCTCAACGGAATAGCGGCCACCGCCGGAGACTATGATGACACTCTCCTTCGCACTGTCATTCACCCCTCTTGTACCGCCATCACGGCCGTGTTGCCATGGGCGGAAGTCCACCATCTGTCGGGGAAGGAGCTGATCCTGGGATTTGTGGCGGCGTTCGAGACTCAAGCTGCAGTCGCAAATGCGATCTCTCCATCACATTATGACAACGGTTGGTTAGTATGTCAGGCATATATGGGCGAGGACTTCTGGGTGGCTGACGAGACTTAGGCATATTACAGGCTCGACCGGGTCTTTCAGTGCCACTGGAGGCATTGCGAAGCTTCTACAACTCACTCCGGACCAATTTGCGGCGGCCCTGGGCCATGCATCAAGTATGGCTTCGGGTACACGCGCTGTGTTCGGCACCGACACCAAAACACTGCACGTGGGCCTTCACGGGCGCAACGGTATCGTGGCCGGAAAGCTCGCCCAACACAACTTCGGCAGCTGTCCTGCACCCATAGAGGCGTGGGCACGACTCGTGTCCACCACGGTCGACACGGGTTGCATCGGCGAACTGGCCAGGGGAGGTCCGTGGCAAATCTTGACAACCGCATTTAAGCCATACCCGTGTGGCGTCGTCATTCACCCTCTCATCGACGCCTGCCTCGAGGTCTTCCGCTCGTTTTCCATCAACGGCGAGGTCAAAGCCACAGAAGGGCCACGAGGCCTGGACGACCTGGCCGAGATCCAAGTCACTGCGAATCCACAGCTTGTGAGATTGTGCAACGTCCGCCATCCCCGTACGGGGCTCGAAACCATCTTCTCCTTGTACCATGGTTGCGCCGTCGCTCTGGTCTACGGCCGTGCCACCCCGGCAGAGTTTTCGGACGACGTGGCGGCCAACGATCCTCTCGTTCACAGCATTCGGGACCGGGTTTCGGTCCAGACAGATCCCAAACTGCGCGACGACGAAGCTTACCTAACGTTCACGTCGTCCAGCAAGGCGAATAGTCCTCAAGCGACGAGGACAGTCTACATCAAGCATGCTACTGGCTCCTTGGGCAACCCTATGACCAAGGTACAGTTGGAGGAGAAATTCCTCAACCAGACCGAGAAGTATCTAGGCAGGGAGAAAGTCAGAAAGGTCATCGAGACTTGCTGGAAGCTGGATTCAATGGAAGATGTCTGCGAGCTGGTTAGGCTGCTTGCCACATGACAATGATGCAATTATAGAATTAGTAGTAGACCGTCTATTACATGCGTTTGAAATCACCATGAAAAAAGCATTTGGCCATCTGGTGATCCTTATATCGGGCTTGTCGAAGCCGCTTTTGGTTGCTTGATGTTCGTGCTTTGAACGCACTCAACTGAACTTGATAATCTACCATGTATCTTCATCTTTGGCATTCACCGCCCAGACCTCCTTTGGTCTTTGCTTCTTTTGCTTCCCGCTGCATTATACATTACTCTCCGGTTATTTGCCACAGGTATATTGGTCGAGCACTACAAGCACAGCGTTGGTAGAGGCTACACATGGTCGACCAAGATCAAGACCAAAACAATATTACATTTCATGACTAGGACAACCCCTCAGTCTTTGTGCTTTGTATCCGGTCTATAATCGATGTGTGACATCTCCAGTCCCTTCGCCTGAGCTTCCTCCCAGTCTCGACGCAGCACCTCGGCATGATGCGGGCTCCGCGGGCGAAGATCTATTCAACACAACGTCAGCACAATCGAGAGCAACGCCCTAAACATGCATGCAAATCATTCTCGGCTTTACTCACCACAAACGAATGGTTTTGCAATGGCCATCCCGCCAGGTAGATATCCAGTCTTGAAGCTGGCGTCCACGGGAATATCGCTGCCGTTCTCATCCTTTGCTAGTTGCAGGTCGAAACCCCACATCAGACGGGCAATATTGATGAACAAACTCCTCTCGGCGACGTGCATGCCGGGACAGATGCGGCGGCCACCGCCGTAGGCAAAATGGTCACGCATATACGGGTCTGCTGTGGCGGCCGCCTCGGCCGCGGACAAGGGGTGATTGATGAAGCGCATCGGTTCGTACTGGAAGAAAGCATTGCGATTAGCACCGGAATAAAGCGAACTGATTCTCTCATATATACGCAAACTGCTTTCAGAAACGGGATGGGTTTATCTTTACCTTCTCCGGTTCGGGAAACCGCTTCGGATCGTAATGAATGCCCCACGTGTTGATCATGATGACGCTCCCCTTGGGGATGAAGTAACCCTTGTACCAACCGTCCTGCATAGCGTAATGGTTTGTTCCGAACTTGTTGATAGACCTCCAGCGCATGAGCTCCTTCACCATGGCCCTGATGTAGGGCAGCTTCTCCTCGTCTTCGAAGGTCGGGGTTCTTTCTTTGCCAACAACCCGGTCCAACTCCTCTTGGGCACGTTCTTGGACCTCCCTCCCACGGGATAGCACGCCCACGATCAAATTGTTGAGTTGGATGCTGGTCGTCTCGGCACCGGCTTCAATGATCGTGCCCAACACGTACGCCGCTTGGAGCTCGTCAATGCCCTTCTTCTGCCAGTCACCGGTCATGAAAGCTTTACCGAAACTGTGCGGGGCCGTCCCCTGGTCGGCCTCTGCCTGCATTCGACGCCAGAAGTACATCCATACCTCTGAGTCTTTGCGGTGTATCTCCGCCCCAAACGCCCTCCAGTTGCTGACGAGGTCGAAGAGTTTGTACCTTGCGAGCGCTGGGAAGCTGTCGACCAGCCAATTTCCGGGGCGTCGAATATGGCCGAATCTTTGGAGGACCTGGAAAATCTTCTCGAGATCCGGGTGTTCCCCTACTCTAGAGGTTAGTATTGCAATGCAAGTCACCTGCTAAAACACACGCACATTGTGGAAGCCGTCGGCCATAAGTGATTTGCATGATCAGGCTAGATGTATACCGTCGGTTATGCATATAAGTATCTGCAAGGATAGTGTCCGGTTAGAATGACGGTCAGGTCAGAGCAGGTCCAAGCACGAAACACACCTTTAGGGTTGTCCAGGATGTCGACTGAGAGTTGTTTCGCTTCATACAGCTGGGCCGGAGCGTAGGATTTTGACATATTGGGAGTCAGAAGACGGTGGAGAATGGTTCGAATGGTCCGCCAGCGGTCGCCGTGCTCCATGTTGACCACTCTACGTCCTCCGCTGGCTGATTCCAAAGCCATCGGCATCGGTGGGCGACTGGAGTAAATAGCGCTCTTTCGGTCGATGATCTCCTTCACGGCCTCTGGAGAGTTGAGCCAGATAAAGTCGGTGGCCCCGGCTCTGGTGCGGTAGATTTCGCCATACTTGCGCGCCCACTTGATTGCGTTCGTGATGGCTTCATCTTTCATGTGATATGAAGTATGGTTGACGATGGGAAATGCTGGGGGCGCCGGCGGCATGTGCTTGCGCCGTGGATCTGAGAAAATCGTCGAACCAAAGAATGCGAGAAAAACAAGTATCAACACTATCAGAACCATGTAGATATTTTCACGCTGTATGCCGTGTACGGCTCTCAACAGCAGCTGAGAAACATCTTCCACACTGTTAGCCATTGAGTCCGCCATAGTTCCGAGATCGGGCTGGTCTGTAATAGAGAGGGCAGAGTATTGAGTGACAGCCACAGGCGCTTAAACCCAATCTTTGGCCTCTGCATTTAAATATGTGCCATTTCTTTTTAAGGCCAAGTGGATGTCATGACTGAGGACGGCGGCTCCCTGGCAAGGCAAATCTGCACTGCACTGTACCATGAGACCTTCCGAGGGCGTTGCGCCCCCGCCCGTATCTCAGGCGAAGTGGAAGTGTACGTGGCGTAGTTGGGGGCTTTGACGCATCTCGAGTTCAGCGTCAAACAAAAGTGCATCTCAGTGGAGTATGGTAGCTCTACCTCAATGGTCCCGGCGAGATATGGCTTGGCTCGAGTCCATGTGGCCATGTTTGAGGCCATGCCTCAGAGCTAGAGTTCCGCAGATCCACCTTTCACAAGTGCGCCGCTTTCAAGTGAACGGCTTTTCGGATTGAGAGAACAAGAATGCTCTGCAATCTGGGGTGGGGAACCACTAATTTCCATGTTTAGTATTGCCAAGGCCCAAGCGGGGGTTATAGAACCCGGGGAATCCACGGGGTAATGCATAGATTTGCGGGATGTGGCTGGTATAAAATTGGAGATATACTCTCTTTCGTCGACTAGGATCTCTAAGTAGTAGATACCCAGATAGTGGAAAGAATGTGTTCTACAGTGATCGCCCATCAGCTCCCTGAACGGGGCAATGAAATGCGAAAATTTGGTGGTGTAGAGCATCTCGGTTTCTGCGACCGGCTCGACGATGAAAAACAGTGCGGCGGGGGCGACAATGTCATCAGTGATCCTAACATGACCGCCAGAAAGAACCGCCTTGTGCGCCGCGTCGACCTTTACGTCCTCCCTGTTCTGGCCATCATCTTTGCTTGTTCCATTATAGATCGTATCAATATCGGCTCAGCCAGGGTTTTGGGCATGCAAGAGGACCTTCAGTTGACTGGAAACCGCTATAATGTCATCCTCCAGACCCTTTTCCCGGCTTACTTGCTCGCGGAGCTGCCTTCGAACTACATCCTGGTTAAGGTCAGCCCCCGGCTCTGGTTGCCCTTCCTCATTGTCGCGTGGGGTGCGGTACTCACCGGCATGGGTTTTACGACCGACTGGAGGGTCGTTGCCTTCCTTCGCTTCTTACTGGGTGCCTTCGAAGGTGGCGTCCTGCCAGGAATGGTATACATAATCAGCTGCTGGTATGTCATTCACGACTCCAGCCAAGCATCTTCGAGAGTCACAGACTGACATTCGTTCTGTCCAGGTACTGCCGTTACGAGGTGCATCGACGTCTGAGCTGGGCATATTCAGTTGGAGTCCTCGCATCCGCGTTTGCAGGTGTGCTTGCGTACGCGCTTGGACTCATGGGCGGTCTCCGCGACATGAAAGGATGGAGGTGGATCTTCGCGGTACGGACACGCATATCAGGCTGCTTAGTCAGCGTATCAGACGAAGCTAAGTCATCGATAGCTCGAGGGCGCCGCGACCATGGTGTTAGGAATCGTGGCTTGGTTTACTGTACCGGAGTTCCCCGAGAATTCAAAGGTTCTCAAATCCGAGGACCAAGAGGTGTACACGGCCCGGCTGCAGCGTGATCGTGGCGATGCGAACGTGGAGAAGATCACCTTGGCAACTCTCAAACAGGTGCTCGGCGACTGGACGAGCTGGTTCCAATTCTTGCTCTTCACGTTCAACAATGCGTCGACATACAGCCTTGCATTTTTTGTGCCCACAATCCTTACGGTATGTCTACCCTTGTCTTCAATACCGTCGTCACAGCTTCTGACAACCATTCGCAGGGAATGGGCTACACCGGACTCACTGCAAGTCTATACTCGGCGTGGCCCTACCTAGCGACCATGGGCGCAATGTGGATCTTTGCCTACGTTAGCGACAAGACCAAGATGCGGACGCCGGTCATTTGCGCGCAGAGCCTTTTGTTGCTGATCGGTCTCCTCCGTAACTTGTCCTATCCCTTCTATTGATTCGCACCTAACAGGTCCCCAAGTTATCCGACCCAATTATTCCAACCACGTCCGGTTCTTTGGTATATTTTTGGCCACCATCGGCTGTCAGTGCAACGTCCCGGCGCAGATATCTCTCGCACAGTCCAACGCGTCGGGATCCGCTAAGCGATCGATCATGGCCGTCGTCGTGGTCTGGGGAGGTCCCGTTGGTGGTATAGTGGGTAGCAACATCTTCCGCCAGCAGGATGCTCCTACATATGTCCCTGGTTTGTATACAACGGTTGCCATGGCTGTGGTGATCATTGCTGGCAACGTTCTTCTCGCGTTCGTGTACCGCAGGAGAAACCAAGTCGCTGAACAGAGCAACACTCTCGTGGACGGTGTCCCAGGGTTTAAGCACTCGTTGTGATCTGTATACAGTGGTGTATAACAAACACAAGTCTAGGTGGGGCTTAAAGATGCTACGACATCTGGAGATATTGTAGTGGTCAATATCAAATTAGCACTTCGTTGGGCCGCAGTTGCTGGGGCGAGACAGGTGTCGTTTAGCCATTTCTATTGAACAAAATGGTCCACTTGTGAGATCATAACCATATGCTCCTCTCTCAAAAGATAAAGAGCGACGTCATATCCCGATATCTTCATATTCATACTTTATTAAAAGTCGAGATACTAAATATTTTCGTCGTCCCCATTTACTTCGTCGTCTTTCGTGAGAATTCCGTATTACGGATTCGACTCAACATCGGAATAACGAACGCCTAATATCTTAGATAATAATTAGGCCACTAGCTAAGCGTTGATGCGACTTAAGAAGTACATCCTTATTACTAGTATACTCCCCGCATAAGAGGCGCGTTCCTTCTTCTCTTATTCTTAGAGTCGTATATAGTATTAATTATATACTATAGAGATATTTAAATACTCTTATCGCTAGACATCGGCAAAATTTCCCGCGCGACCCTGAGAGCCCTGGGCTGCCCTGGGCTGTCAAGGTAAGTCTGCGTCTTACGCAGCCTATGAGACCGCTGGGCTCGCTGGGCTACTCTAAGAGAGCTCATGGGCTACTCTGAGAGAGCCCTAGGCTAATATAATAATTTATAACTTTACGAATATATAATTATACTAGTCGTTTAAACTAGTACTAACTAAGATTATATTATACTAGAATTA
>NW_006912937.1:892198-902248 GCF_000585535.1 Cladophialophora psammophila CBS 110553 | reverse complement strand
GGCTCCCTGGGTATATAAGAATGCCGTGAGTCGCGGGAAAAATTGCTGATATTATCTATAAATATTATAAAAGTTAACTTAGTTTACGAGGTTACGTAAGTAATCGTTAAATTTACTATTTAAGCGGTCTTCGTCGTACGATTTTAGCTTCTTTAGTTTAGATTCGCCGCCGCGATTTACGCGCTAACCGACGTTATCTTACGTTATTACGAGATTTTCTAAAGCTATAGCTAAATAATCTATATATTGTGGAATATCGCTCTCTAAAGGTTTATATTAAACCTTAAGTCACGTGACTAAATACGATTTAACTTCGTATTTAGACTAAGGATCTATGAAATCACGTGACTAGTACGGTATTAATTTCGTACTCTATTAAATGATTGATCGTACTTACTAATGTTAATTTGAAATCAACATTTTAAGGGTCTTAACTATGGACACTCATTATCTATATAAAGACCTTTATTCTCCCTAGGTAGATAGTTATCTTTAAGTTCTTTAATAGTCAGTTACCTACCTATAAGGTTTACGATCTATATGAGCCTTACTATCTATACATTAGATAGTTCTCTAAGTCCTCTGAACATATATAATTAACTATTAATTTAGACTTATGCTAAAGTTTATAGAATAATAGTTTAGTTAAATTAAGTAAATTAAATATTATCGTCTATAATTATAAGTAGTTATAATTATTTATAATTATTCGAGATATTTAATAATAAGTAATTCTTCATATAGATATCTATTTCTTAATATCTTTTCATTTCTTATCCTAAACTTCGATCTTTAAACGCCGAATATCTTAACGTCTCGTAAGTTTTCGTAAAAATTTTAATTATCGTAGTTATAAATAGATATCTTATTTCTCGGTTTATAGCGTTATCGTCCTTAATTAGCTAGCGATTCTTCGGGCGATTTATAGATAAGTTCGATAAATATTGTAACAGAGCACTTTAGGGTTCGACGTGCACGTGCAACAACGCACAGAGGCCTGTCCAGTAGATCGGGAATCGAGAACGCGTTTCTGGTTGATACTGATAAAACAACACCACCAACACCACCCAGAGGGGCAGCGGCTAGGGCTACGAATGCCTAGCACGGCGGCAGTAGCGAGGAACAGGACAGAACTGATAAAACACTCAGGAATCAGGTAGACAGCGCCAAAAAGCCATGGAATTCATGATACTCTGCTCAACTGTTTAATCTGTAATGAATGGCACCTCTGCCAGCACTGTAAACTGTTCCGCACCCCCTTCTCTACCAGCCCATTTAGGTTTGACATGTGACCTGACAGATCTCTGCCTGCCACCGCTCTATCAGCCCAGCACAGTCCATCACAGCATAGCCACCTCGCCTTGTTACAATATAAGCTTTTTCTTTTTTAACTAGTCTCCGTTTTAGCGTACGATTCTTCGATAATTTAAGTCGATTTTTTAGCTTCATTACTACTACTTAAGTAGACTTTTCGTATACTTTTTATTCGGAGAACTCGGAGAACTATCTAATATATAGATTATAAGGCTTATATAAATCGTAAATCTTATAGGTAGATAATTAACTATTAAAGAACTTAAAGATAACTATCTACCTAGAGAGAGTAAAGATCTTTATATAGATAACGAGTATCTATAGTTAAGACTCTTAAAATATTAATTTTAAATTAATATTAGTAAGTACTAAACTAGGGCGAGGCTACTAGCTATAAGCATTAACTCGTACGGCGGTGAGATAGCCTCTTCACAGCACGCACACTCAACCAAAGAAAGTTCTTCCGTTCGTAACTTAATTAATTATTCTATGAATGATAGTTCCCGAGGACTATATAAAAAGAATCTTAGTCTAGTGTCGACGCCTTAGCTAATCATAAAGTTATCCCTCACTTTAAACTTCTTTCATTATATTTCTCTCATTATCGCTCGCTTCCTTAACGATCTCGCTTAAGACTTAACTATAATCTTCGCTTATTCTCTTAGAAATATTAACTCTTCTTTATACTCTTTAAACGCTTTATAAAGTTATTTAATTATCTTCTATTTAACTTCTTCGGACTTACGCTCTTTAACGTCTTTAGACCTTCACTACGCTTCGGTTCTCGTATAACTATCTTATAAATCTCTAAGACGATAGTGAAACGATTCTCGATATTAACTTAAGTATTAAATAAAATAATTTATAAGTGAGTCGTCTCGTAAGTTTTCGTATTAATAATCGCTAAAGAATTCTTAATTACTTAGAGCTTATAGTTACTAATATTCTACTAAAGATTAGATTTTAGCCGTATTTTCCGGGGTAAAATATTAAAAACGCTATTTCTTAATTACTAAACGAAGAAATTAAGTATTATCTTAGTCGTATTTAATTTATCTTATATAAAATTAATAACTAAGTATAACTATATTATCTTATCGACTATAAAGATTAGCTAATAATATTCTTTATTTATTAAGTCATTATTAAAGATAATAAGTCGTCTTATACTATCGTTAATATTTCTTTAAGTTTTAAATTTTATCGGTACGTTTACGTTTCTATATTAGTTAATCTAGAAAAGAAAGACGGCGTCTAAGATAACGATATATTTTATATATAATTCTTTCTAACTTACTATAATTTTTATATTAATAAAAGATTTATTAACTTATTCGTTATATTTAGAGCTTAGTAAAGCGCTTCGAAGAGTATTACTTAAGATATCGATAGCTTTATAGTCGAAATAACTAAATAGAACTTTATAATTTATAGTTCTAAATTTTTCTTTCTATTACTTTATTAATTATTCGAGATTCTTTATAAAATCTTTATAAGGCGCGGCGATTCTTTTTAATTCTTCTAAATATAAAGCGATTTCTTTTTTTAGCTATATATAAATAAATAAATATATATCGTTTAGATATATATTTAGTAAGTAAGCTTAATACGTTAATTATTTTTTTAGCTTTAAATTCGTAATATCGTTATATATCTTTATAACTAACTAAGAGTAAATTCTTTTTATAATTCGTTTATCTTATATACTTCTAAATTATTAATTACGCGAATACGATAAAGCTTTTAAAATTTAAAATTAAATTCGATAAGTTATTAAATATATTTCTTCCGAGAGAGTATAGTAATAAAACGACTTTAGAAGAATTAGTAATATTATAATAGAGTACTTTAGGATTTAGCGTATACGTATAATAACGTATAGAGATCTATCTAGTAGATCGGGAATCGAGAACGCGTTTCTAGTTAATACTGATAATGTAATAGAGCACTTCAGAGTTCGACGTGCACGTGCAACAACGCACAGAGGCCTATTCAGCAGATCGGGAATCGAGAACGCGGTTCTAGTTGATACTAATAAGACAACACCACCACTAACACCATCCAGAAGGGCAGCGGCTAGGGCTACGAATACCTAGCACAGCGGTAGTATCGAGGAATAGGACAGAACTAATAAAACACTTAAGAATAGAGGTAGACGACGCCAAAAGCTATAGAATTCATAATACTCTGCTTAATCTATAATAAATGGTACACTACCAGCACTGTAAACTGTTCTGCACCCCCCTCTCTACCAGCCTCTTTAGATTTAATATATAACTAAATAACTTTTTTCACTCTATTACCGCTCTACTAGCTTAGTACAGCTCATTATAGTATAGCTACCTCGCCTTATTACATTCCTTCCTCTTCCATTCATAGAACGACCTCGTCCGATAGTATATAGTACGCTTAAGAATTATCTAACTCTATTATTACTTAGAGAATAGATCCGCAGCACTATAAGAAGAAGCTCGCAACGAAGGTAGATTCTTCTCTCTTATTAAGTCTAGAATACGAATTAGAATATTACTAGTAAATATAATAGATCTACTCGATCTATATAAGAACACCGAAGTCGCTCTTAATATTCCGCTTTAATAACTACTCTATCTTAAGATCGAGTCTATTTTTATACTAATATTACTCAATAGTTTTAGAGTTCGCTCTTAGAATTCTTCCTTAACTAACTAAGTAACGCGAGAAAAGAGAGAATTTACTCTTCGCGTTAAGATTCCATTCTAAGAATTATTACTATTATATTCTAAATCTATTCTCTCTTCGCTATATAAGTCGATATAAGCCTATAATATCTAGTTTATATTCTCTTAGTTAATAAGATTAATAACACTTTTATCTAAAGTAATTATTATAATAGACTTTAATAGCTATTATTCACTAGTTTCTACGCGAGACGGCTATAATAATAGTATCTTTTTATCTCTAATAATAACTTAATAAATATCCTAAATAAGTTAAACTTAATAGAAAGTGTCGATTTTAACTTCTTTAATAGCTTTAATACCGTTTTCTATAAGAGCTCTAGTCTAAAAGATAATAAATATTTCGTAATTATAACTATTTAGTTATTTATTAATATTAATATTCTAAAATATAAACTATCTACCGTCTTTAAGCTTTACTCGAACTTAAGAGTTAAGATACTTCAAAATAATCGAAATTATTAAGTCTTTTATCGTGCGCTTCCTAATCGAATCCATAGCGTAAACGATTCGAGAATTGAGATCGACGTATATTAATCACTAATAATTAATCTCTCGATAGAGAATTAGCTTCTTCTATATAAACTTATCTTATCGCTACGATCGCGGCTAAATTATAAACGTAAATATCTCTCGAACGTTATATAGATAGATTATATTCTATTCGTCTTTTACTTAGTGCTTTCGATAGGTCGCGATATCTCTAATAACGTAATTTATAGATAACTAATCGTTATAATCTATACTAAGTAAAAGATATTCTAATTCTTTCTTATCGATTATATATTCTCTCGAGTAGTAATTTCCGCCGTAAAGAGATTTCTTTACTCCGCGACTATACTCTTTAAATTTCTTTAAAGCGTTTCGAATTCGCTAAATTTCTAACGTATCTTTTTTAGCTTTCACTCTTTTTATAATTCGAATTACTTCGAGGGTAGCGTAATACTAAAGAGATTATCTTAAACTAATATTAGTCGATAATACTTCGATTAACCTTTAGAATACTCGTATAATAGCTTTAAATTCGTACTAAACTATTTTATTCGCTTATCGTTTCGTTAAAGTATCTTTATCGATATTATACTTAACTCTCTTAAATTAGTTTATAATAATCTTCTATACTAATCTTTCTATATTAAAAGAATTTCTTAATAGATTTTATTTATATAGTCTCGTATTAAAGAGCGAAGATAACTCTTAAAACTCTTTATAAAGATATTTACTATTAGAAATAATTTCTTTAGCTTTCGTAAACGCTTACTTAATGAACGAGAAGTATATTCGCTTAGAAGCTATCACTTCTATCTCTAAAGATATTCTTAGAACTAACGATATTAATCGCGATCTCTTTTTAGACTAAATTACTATTTTAATATATTCGTTCTAAATTTTTAATTACTTTTTAGTCGCTTCCTTAATTACGACTTCTCTTTCTTTAATTTTAATAAGCTTTTTTATTATAGACTTATTCTTAAAGTAATCTAGAATATTTCGTTTCTAATATCTTTACTCTTCTTTCGATCATTTCTTAGATACGATCGGTAAAGGCGAAGATTTTATCGCTTATTCTTAGAAGTTCTTTAACTAATTCTCGATTTTACCTTTCGCTAATATCTTACTAAATCTCTTTTTTATAGATTTCTTAGTAGACGGTTTTATAGTTAATTTCTTTCCTATAATAAGATTCTATTCGACCTAATTAATTTAACTAATCGGTATTTCTAAGAGACCCTCGGTGAAAATTAAATTATATATATTTAGTGACTTTATACTATTTAGCTAATATAACTTATTCTTTAACTAAAGATAATATTCTAAACGCGTAGCTATAACTTATAAATATCTATAATTATTTATAGCGTTTCTAAAATCGTCTAGATTCGACCATATCGTAAAGATATCGATTCGTTGCGATATTAGCTAAGAAAACTTTATACCCGTGAGACCGGCTAGTCGTTTTATCATTTAATGATTAATTCGACGTAATACATTTATAGATGTCTCGTTCCGTAGCTTAGGCGCCATTCTTATACACTAGAGCTTCTTTAGTATATACGCTATATTATTTAGCTACTATATTATAATATCTTTCTAAAATTCTTCGATTATCTATTATCTAAACTTTCGGTTAACCGTATCTCTACCGCTCGTATTCTTTAAAAATAGAGTTATATTTTAGCTTTTAGTATAATTAATATCTTTAATAAATCTTCTCTTAATTTCGTTATACTTATTTCGATTATTAATCGCTTCTTTAATTAATACTTAAAATCTTTTAGTCTTCTTATTCTTAATTACTTCGTTTTTAAATACTATCTTTAATTTTAAATCGTCTTTAATATAATTAGCGATTTTTAGTACGAACTTTTCACTTAACTATTATATTTTTTCGACTATTTAGATGACTTATCTAACTTATTCGATTACGTCGATTCCTTCTTTACGGTATAATACTAATATTTTTCGTAGTAGTTTTTAAATCGAGAAATAACGAGAATACGATATCTAAATATTTAATACTATAGCTATACTAAGAGTAATATCTCTAAAACTATAAATAAGTTACGTTCCGATCATTATATTAGATTTTTATAAGAGAGCTTAGATTATTTATAGACTAATATTAATAGTATCTTATCTCCGAATTATTATTTACTACTATTAATTTAAGAACGTTAGTATAAACGAATCTAGTAACGAAGTAATATATTAAGGCGTTTACGGAACTTATTATTACGGTGTTATCGATATAGAATTAAACGTAAGCTCTTATACGCGACGAGATTTTCGCGGAGTATCTTAATTACTTATATTATTTAAAACTATTTATAAATAATTAATGCTCGGTTTTCTTAATGAAAAATACACTAAATGAAGCTATAAAATAGTATAGCGTTGTTTTTCGAGGTTAATAAAGATATTCTTTAAGTATTCGTTAGAAATAGAGAGAATTAAGTAATTACTTAACGAAATAAAGTAAAGACGAGAGAAAAGAGATAGTAGAAATAGTCGAGAGCTAACTTAGTCGTTTATTAATCTCACTACTCATTGAGTAGCGAACTTCGTTATATACTAACGTCACTATTATATATTTACGTCGATTTTAGTTTCTTCTTATTTATTCTTTTACTTATAAAGTGCTATTTACGAACTAAGTAAGGAATACTTCGATGGTCGCGGTGACGGCGTCTTAGTATTTATTTACTCGACTCCTTACTCGCCTTTAATATTATTTATAGTCTAAGTAATATTTTCTTCTCTTTAATTAATTAATTAGCTCGCTTATTAATAGTTCCCGTAAATAAATTACTATATATCGCTATCGTTACTATATTCTATTATCGTATTTATTTATACTATAAATTTCGATTTACACGCCGTAATATCTATACTTCGTCGTAACGTAGTTTACGCTAACTTAGTAGCCTCTTAGCGAGATCATTTTTAGATTTAATATATAACTAAATAAATTAGTCTATACTAAAGACTACTAAAATACTATAAACTATTTTCTTTATAATTCTTATCTTTATTCTATTTATTATCTATATATCTTAAGAATTATTCTAGAAGTAAATAAGCGAGCGCGAATAGTTAATAATACTCGCTCTATAGAAATTAAACTAAATAAATTAAAGTATAAAAGAAACTATAATAGAGTTATCGACGTTATTATATCGTTCTCTCTATTATAGTAATATTAATTATAAATATTAAATTTACTCTAAATAATAACTTAATTAACTAAAACTTTAGTAATAGACTTAATAAAAGATAAGCGAACGTAAGAATAGCTATAGAGAGCTTATCTCTCTTTCTATCTTATATAAGTAAAGCCGTCTTTATTTACTTAGCGAGTTCTTTTTAAATTATTCTCTTCGTTTACGTTCTAGTTCGCGGGACCCTCGGAAATCTCTTTCTCTATTAATTCTTTTAGAAAAAAGAGAGAGCTTAATAATAAAGTTAATTCGAAGCCGTTCTTAATTATTCTCTCTATCTTCGTCTAATATCTAAATTAGCGAAGTTATAAGAGTAGCCGAAGCTCTTCGAAATAGACGTTTAGTCCGAGTTTTAACGACTTCACTACTTAATTCTTCGAAACTATTTCGATTATTGATATCTTTATTTCGCTCTTCTTTAATTTCGTTTATAGAATCGCTACTATTATTCTCTTCTATAATTATTACTTTTATTACCGTATTACTTAACTTTACTAACTTAAATCGATTTGAGTTACGCGGATAAAAACGCTTTAGTCGATTAGTAGTAAAGGTTCTATAAAGCTTCGTATTATCTAATTTATATAGAATATAATTATTATAGATCGAATTTATCTATAAAACTTAATATGGACTCATTCACCGGAAGAAGAGCTTCTTAGAGCTTAATATATTTATTAAACTAAATATATTATAAACTAAAATTAACATTTCTTCTTTTAACTTTTTTATTCGAATTTAATAATATTTATCGAAATATTTCTTATCTCGCTTACGTTACCGCCTTAAACGTTCTCGCGTCTCTTTTAGATTCTCTTTACGTCTTTTAAGTACGCGCGCTCGTATTTTCATAAGTTCTTTAGTGGTATAGATCTCTTCTTATAATATTAGTTTCTAAGTAATAATATTTAGTTTAATAAGTAGTTTCAGCCGATTAAGATACTTTAATTCGTATAAAGTAAAGCCCGTACTAGTTTTAATAGTTATTTAATCCGCTTATAATATAATATATAAATAGTTTATTTAGTCTTTACGGTCCGATTTCTTATACGTCTTCGTAAGAGCGTCCGCGATAACTTAATAACTTACTTTTACTTAGCTATTTATCTAAGAATAATACGTAGAAGTAACTACTCTTTTAATATTATATTTATTTATTAAAGTAATTATTAAGTTCTTATTTTTAGATTCTTTATTAACGACTAACTTTTTTAATATTTTATAACGATAGATTAGATCTTCTTAAAGAAATTTTATTATTAATATATTATTATTCTTAGCTAGTCCGCGCGCTTTTATCTATTCGAAGAAAATACTTCTAGTCTTTACTAAGTAAGCTTTTCTTTATGATTTTAGTATCGACGTTATATCTATATAAATAGTTCTCTATCTTTTATTAACGTAAGTAAACTTTATCTTCTCTTTAATTCTTCGCGAGTCTTAGAACTAATATTCTATATATATCTTTTTATATTCTTTTATTATTATATATATATTATTTTAATAGTATCGATTCGTAATACGTCGATAAGTAATCTTAACTTCTTTATATTTACTTTTATTATGTAGTTCTTTTAAGATTCGTTACTTTATTTTTTTCTTATTTATTACTCGCCGCGTAGATCTTATAATATTAAGTCTTCGAAATAAGTAATTATTTCGTATAAAGTATTTTAGTACTTCTCGCTTTATTCTTTTAAAGTTATTGTTATTTATCTCGATAAGTCGTCGAAAGATTTAAAGATAGTACGTAATTTACTATAATTTCTTAAAATATTCTTTCTTTCGTAACGGTATCTATTATTTCTTCTCTTCGGTAGTACTTTATTAAGATATTTCGAGTTTTAATCGAATAGAGTAAACTCGTACGTATTATATCTTAATAATAAAGTCTATTATTAATCCTAAAACCTAATGTTTTCCGTGTAGAAGTAAGCCTTAGATTTCATTTAGAACTATCGGGCTAACTCGCATCGTAGAGAGTTACGCAGTCACTTATTTATCGATGTCTTTTTCTCTTTTTACTTTAGTAATCTCTTTTATAGTTTCCGGCCGTCTAGATAGAGCGTCTATTATTATATTCTTAATTCTAAGAACGTATCTAACTTCGAAATTAAATAGCCGAATCTAAGTAAGTTATTACGTTACTAAGATATTAGATAGATCGGTTACCGAGCGATTTAATTAAGTAGCGAGAGTTACTATATTAGTTTTGTGAAATATCGCCCTCTAAAGGTTTATCTTAAACCTTTAGTCACGTGATTAAATACGAAGTTTAAGTTCGTATTTAGACCTAG
>NW_006912937.1:876265-892153 GCF_000585535.1 Cladophialophora psammophila CBS 110553 | reverse complement strand
TGATTAGTCGTGCTTACTAATGTTGATTTGAAATCAACATTTTAAGGGTCTTAACTGTGGACACTTATTGTCTATATAAAGACCTTTACCCTCCCTAGGTAAATAGTTATCTTTAAGTTCTTTAATAGTCACTTACCTACCTATAAGGTTTACGATCTATATGAGCCTTACTATCTATACATTAGATAGTTCTCTAAGTCCTTTGAACAAGTTTTAACTAAAAAGATTATACCGTATAGCTAGGACTTAAACTTCTTTAATATCTTTAATAAAGCACGGTATTCTCTTTTTTTCGCGTTATATTTAGTCTTTACTTTTATTTATAGACTACTCTTATAATGTATAGAATATTTACGTTTTCGAGAACTATATTTACACTATATTAGTACTACTTCTTAACTTAGTAAATTAGCATCGAAAGTAATAATAATTAATTCTACGTTATTCTTATAGTTAATACTTATTAGTGTAGACGCGATAATTAGCGCAACCTTTAATACGTTTATAGTATTATCTTTCGTTTATATTCATTACTATTTAGTACTTTTCTTTAATAATTAATAAAAAATAGTAACCTTATATATAAAACCTTTAATTTAGATTCGATAGTAAATATAAATATTTAAAAATCTCTTTAACTCCGTAATATTCCGTAATACTAATTATTTTATAATCTTTTTAATCTTCGTAATATTAGAATATCTTTCTTCGCGATTATAGATATATTTAACTACTTTAATACTTACTATATAAAATTATAACTTCTCTCTTAAAATCGTTACTTCTACTCTCTTAACGTCGTATAAAACTTAATCGAGATTCTAAATATATTCTAAAATAAACTTTCTTAACTTAGATACTACTTATTTAACTTTATAGTTCGTCTTTAGTTCTTTTACCGCGATATCGTTAATAAAAGATCTCGCTATCTCCGGGATTTACGCCGCTAAAATCTTATTTAATATTCTTATAAACTAGGTCATTAAATTCGTAGCTTCTTACGATAAAGTAGTCTATCGTATTAACTCTAATGAAGTCTAAAAAGTGGTTATATCTCTATATTTAATAGTTAATTCCACTTAATTATAATTAGAGAACTAATCTATTAGTGATAGAATATATATTTTAGTAAATTCTTTAAAGAAATCGTTCGACGAAGGCGGTAGATTCGTATCTCGAATAGTTACTCTATTAATATTTATAGTAGTATTTATAATTTTATACTTTCTAGTCTTTTTCTTAGCTACGAGAAAGAAAGAATTTTAATAGAGATTATAATATAGCTTAAAGATTCTCTTTTAAATTCGATCTTTTACTAACGTAATTATCTTCTTCTCTAGGGTCTTAGAAATATAAAAACTCTTAGTTTACTATACTTTATATAAAATAGTTTAAATAATCTAAGATAATACTACTTTCTAAATAATTTTTTTAATCTCTAAGAACTCTTAGAAAAATGCTTCTTCTCTATTAAATAATACTTTTATTAATATATTCTTTTCTAATCTCTAAAGAATGTCTCCGATTAAAAGCTACTCTAGTCGCGCTAACGTTAAGCGTAATTCTCTTTAAAAGATTATAAATCGCGGTATAATTCACTAACTATAGCGATACGGCATCGAATAGAGCTCTATAGCTCTTTCTTTAGCTATTACTCTCTCTCTTTAGTCGATTAACTTATCTAGCGTACTTCCGTCCGTTTAAGACGTATTTACCGAAAGAATCTTATTAGTCTTACGCTTATAGAGCGTATTTACGTAAGCTCTTAAGCCTTAAACTACTTTAATTTTTCTATATCTTATCTCATTTCTTATATTATTAATTAAGCTAATGAAATCTTTTCGCCTCGAGAGCCTAATTAGCTATCGGCTATTCTCTTTATCTCGAAGTTCCGGCGAGAAAATAACTCGACGAACTTTAGTCGTAGTCTCGTTTACTAAACTTCCTTCGTCGTATTAATTAATTAGATTTAATATATAATCTAATAGATTTCTACTTATTATATATCTTTCCACTAACGTCGGACTCTCGTCTTCGCCTTCGTTCTCTTAGTCTTCGCCTTCGTTCTTCTAGTCTTCGTCTTCGTTCTTCTAGTAGAGCTCTTTTTTTCTTATAGTTATAGAGGTTAGACCTTTTAAGGAGGCGAATAGAGATCTCTTATCTTTCTATTCGTTAACTAATTTAATTCGTTATATAATAATTTCACTATTTCTACGGTTTTCTTATTCTCATCGACTTTCTCTTCTCTTATCTTAATCTAAACGACATTCTTATTCGTCTATAAACGAAGAGTGATTACGTAATTCTCATCGTTATCTCGTATTATCTATATTCGCGCTATAATTTAGAATGAAGTTTCTAATATTAATCGATAACTAGAATTTATAATTCGTACAATATAAATAGAAGTCTTAATATTTATATCGATAATAGTTAACGTTAACGAATTAATTAACTTAATGAACCGCTATCTATATTTTTCATCGTAGCTAATAGAGTTAGTAACGCTTTAAGTAAATCGAATCGTATTTTCCATTTCGATTTTCATTATAAGATTCTTCGAGATTAAATTTATCTTCGCTCCGCTATTAATTAATACTCGTTTATATTTATAGCGAAGCTTAATATCTAAAAACGAACATTTAATAAGAGCTAACTTAGTAGTCTAAGAATAACTACTCTCACTATTTAGCCGTATCTTAGAGACTCGCGCCTTACGATGTAGAAGCTCTTAACGATCTTCGTTATACTCTTAGATTTTTCTTAAAAATAGCTTCTATCGTATTTTTTTCGACCTAGCTAATACATTCTAAATAGTAGTCCCGATTATTTCTTATTTTAAAATCTTATTAACTAAGCTTACCGTTCCTTCCGTGAATATTCGCCTAAGTATCTTTTAAAGCTTTTTACGAGGCACGAGCTACTCTTATTTCTATATATACGTCCTTCTTTTCTAACGTTATATAATCGAACTCTATTTCGTATCTCTTATTATCGTATCTTAACTTTCTAAAACTTCTTAGATAATACCGTCGTAAATAATCTCTAGTTCTATAAAACGCGTCCGTCTCATCGGGTTTCTCCTTAGTTATTCCGTAGCTTAATTAGTAGCTTTAAGAATCTCTTTTATATATTATTCTACTTAAGCTTATTTCGTGATCGGATAGTTCTTTTCTTTCTTTAATCGTTTTAGAATAGTCTTATAATCTACTATACTATATTTAGCTTTAGACTCTCGCGCTTTATCTTTATTAGACGTTTAAATAGCCGTAATTATAGTCTCTCTAATTTCCTCTTTTAAAGAATTATTAATTACGGTTGAGTCTCTATATAGATCTACTCTTAGATAAGAGACGCGTAGACTCTTTACTAGCTCTTTTAGATTATAAAAGATATCTCTAAGATAGTCTAATCTAATCTTTAATTATAAGAAACGAATTTCTTTAATATCTTTTCTTAATACTTTAGATCTTATTATAATATAATTTCTCGAATTAAAATAGATTTATTTAGCTCGTAGATATTCTTTTAGATGCGAATAGTGAGGTTATATATATCTAATCTCGTCATAAAAGTAATAAATTATATTACGTCGATCTTCCTTATAGCTAGGTCTTTCGATCGCGAATACTCTTAATCTTAGCTCTAGATTTAGATTTAATATATAACTAAATAAATCTAAATTTACTATCGTTACGTTCACTAAGACACTAATTATCTCTATCACTACTTATATTTATTTCTTTAAATCTCTTATTTCTAGTATTATCGCACTTTAAAAATAATTAGATAGTTTATTAATATATTTCGTTAGTAATGGCTTAGTAGAGAGAAGCACTATTTCTTATTTAATCTAAGAAGTTCGAGAAGACGCTTCATTAGCCGTTTTCTTAGTTTTCTTATTCTTTTTCTTATCTTTTATACTTCTCTTTTTCTACTTTAATATCGAGAACTTTTCTTTACGTTCTTTTATTAGATTATTTAAAGCCTAATCTTCTAAAGAGTTAGTAAAACGGTTAGTATTATAGTAAGCTTACGAGCGATCTATAGCCTTCTTATAGATCTTATCGTACTTAATTATTTTAATATCTCTATAATCGATACTTAGATCTAAGATAATTTTATTACGATCTCGCTCTAATAACTCTTTTAGTAACTATTTACTTAATTAAATAGAGGTCACTTTCTCTTCTTTAAGTAAAGTATCGTTAATTCTTTTAAATTCGCGTAGATAAATACGTATATCTTCCTTACTCTCTCGCTTTTTATTCTTAAGCGATTATAAATAGAAAAGAATTAATACTAGCTAATCTTTATCTTCGTTCTCTTACTTCTTTAGTATCTTTCGCTTAATATTTTTCTAATCTTATAGTTTATATTTAGATAGGTTACGAATGATTACTATATAGAAACGATTATAAAAATAAATAATCGCTTTAGTACGATCTTCTTCTAACTATCGATTATATAAAGATAAATACTCGAAATTCTTTAAGAATATCGTAGTATTTACGTCTTTAAAGAATGAGTATTCGAAATTCTTCTTACTTTCCTACGGTATCTTTAATATAATTAACTTATTTCTATTCTACGTTATTATCGTCGAATTCGGTGTCGTTATTATCTATATTAGTTCTAACGAGAACGACTATAAAGAATCTCTAGAAAAAGATAAGAATATAACGGAAGACGTAAAAGAAGTGCTCGTAGTTAGTCTCCGAAACCTCGGTATTCTAGATTACTCCGATGCCATCGCTTCTATACTTCGAAAGAACTAGTTTAGAAACTCTCGAACACTCTCGATTCCTTTAAGTAGTAGCTAAACTAATAAGTAAATTAGCTACGCTCCTAGTAAAGCGCCTTCTTCTCGAAACTTAATTTAATAGTCGAATAGATCTCGCTCTTTAATGCTTAGTTTATAATCTTTTCGATCTATAAGTGATCTCCGTATACGAGAGAACCGACCTTTCTAATTAGTTTTAATATTACGCGAGTAATCTCTATAGCGCCGACTAAGTTCGTACCTTAAATATTAATTAACTAAAAGAACTATATTCGACGTAGTAATAGTTAGCCATCGATAATATCTTCTTTATCTATCTAACCGTAATAGTTTAGAATTATTATTATAGCTCTATATCGAATTTTCTATTATAATATTTCTCTATCTTAAAACTTATTCGTATTCCGTATCTTCTTATTTTCTCTCTTCGTTATTCTATATATCTTTCTTCTTCGATAAGTATACTTTTTCGACGGCTCGCTTAAAAGAATTTCTTTTAGATCTTAGAGAGATAGTCTTCTTTCTCTCCGAGTTCCGCGTTAGACTTTATACGCTATAATACTATAATATTTCGTTCTACTAATTAAGTATCTTTTCTTCGAAAATATCTTTACTATAGTATTTCATTCGCGACTAATTAATCTACTTCTTTAAGAAGTCGTTCATCTTAAATCCTTCTTAATATTTCGATCTTAAACTCTTTCGTAGAAAAGATTTTCTAAATAATTAGCGAACTTTATCTCTATAAGTAGTCTTATCGTCTTTTAGAGTTAAACCGATGCCTACGCGAATTTTAGTCATTAACCTCGAATTTCTATTTAGTAATGTCCTTCACTCTTTAGTATTAACTCTAGTAATTCTTAATATAGTATTTTATTAAGATATAGTCGTAAAGAGCTCGAATCTTCGATAAATAGATTATCTTCCCGCGGTCGCTAACTATAATAGAACACTTTAGAGTTCGACGTATACGTATAACAACGTATAGAGGCCTGTTCAGTAGATCGGGAATCGAGAACGCGGTTCTAGTTAATACTAATAAGACAACACCACCACCAACACCACCCAAAAGAGTAGCGGCTAGAGCTACGAACACCTAGCACAGCGGTAACATCGAGGAACAGAACAGAACTAATAAAACACTTAAGAATAGAGGTAAATAGCGCTAAAAGCCATGGAATTCATAATACTCTGCTTAATCTATAATGAATGACACACTACCAGCACTATAAACTATCCTATACCCCCCTCTCTGCCAGCCCATTTAGGTTTGATATGTGACTAGATAACTTTTTTCACTCTGTCACCGCTCTATCAGCCCAGCACAGCTTATCACAGCATAGCCACCTCGCCTTATTACAATAAGATAATACTAAACTAAGGCGAGGCTACTAGCTATGAGCGTTAACTCGTACGGCGGTGAAATAGTCTCTTCATAGTACGCACACTTAACTAAAGAAACTTCTTCCGTTCATAACTTAATTAATTATTCTATGAATGATAGTCCCTGAGGACTATATAAGAAGAACCTTAGTTTAGCGTCGACGTCTTAGCTAATTATAAAGCTATCTCTCACTTTAAACTTCTTTCATTATATTTCTCTTATTATCGCTCGCTTCCTTAACGATCTCGCTTAAGACTTAACTATAATCTTCGTCTATTCTCTTAGAAATATTAACTCTTCTTTATACTCTTTAAACGCTCTATAAAGTTATCTAATTATCTCTTATCTAATCTCTTCGGACTTAAGCTCTTTAACGTCTCTAGATCTTCACTACGCTTCGGTTCTTATATAATTATCTTATAGATCTTTAAGACGATAGCGAAACGATTCTTAATATCGAATTAAGTGTTAGATAAGATAATTTATAAGCGAGTCGTCTCGTAAGTTTCCGTATTAATGATCGCTAAAGAATTTTTAATTACTTAGAGCTTATAGCTATTAATATTCTACTAAAGATTAGATTTTAGTCGTATTTCTCGGAGTGAAATACTAAAAACACTATTTCTTAATTATTAAATAAAGAAATCGAGTATTATTTTAGTCGTATCTAATCTATCTTATATAAAATTAATAATTAAATATAACTATATTATTTCATTGACTATAAAAATTAACTAATAATACTCTTTATTTATTAAGTCGTCGTTAAAAATAATAAGTTATCTTATATTATCGTTAATATTTCTCTAGATTTTAAATTTTATCGGTGCGTTTACGTTTCTATATTAGTTAATTTAGAAAAGAAACGCGGCGTCTAAAATAACGATATATCTTATATATAATTCTTTCCGACTTACTATAATTCCCGTATTAATAAAAGACTTACTAATTTATTCGTTATATTTAGAGCTTAGTAGAGCGCTTTAAAGAGCACTACTCGAGATATCGATAATTCTATAGTTAAAATAACTAAATAGAATTTAGTAATTTATAGTTCTAAACTTTTCTTTTCATTACTTTATTAATTATTCGAGATTCTTTATAGAATCTTTATAAGGCGCGGCGATTCTTTTTAATCTTTCTAAATGTAAGGCGATTTCTTTCTTAGCTATATATAGATAGACGAATATATATCGTCTAGATATATATTTAATAAGTAAGCTTAATACGTTAATTATCTTTTTAGCTTCGAATTCGTAATATCGTTATATATCTTCGTAGCTAACTAAGAATAAATTCTTTTCGTAATTCGTCTATCTTATATATTTCTAAATTATTAATTACGCGAATACGATAGAGCTCCTAGAATTCGAAATCGAATTCGATAAGTTATCGAGCGTATTTCTTCCGAGAAAGTATAGTGATAGGACGGCTTCGGAAGAACTAATAATATATATTCTTTAGTTTATAAGTTATTACTTAATCTCGATTTCGTAAAAGAGTTTAGAAATTCTCGACTTCTTTATACTTAGATTATAACTAAGACTTAAAGCTACGAAGCCTAGACCGAGGGTTACTATCTATAGTCTCGGTCTCTTTATAACGCTTAAAATATTAATCGAATTATTTCTTATTTAATTTACTTATTCTTAACTTCTAAGAATAAAGCGTTCTTCTTTTAGTTTCGTAAGCTATATTAAATTTCTTCGTTCTATACTCGCTAAACTAAACTATTAAAAGAGTACTTTACTATAGTCGTATAAAGATTAGAATAATAAGAGTAGACGTAGTAAAGATCGCCGAAGTAGAAGTTTAGTCGTCTTAGATAGTGTTAGGGATTTCTTAGTAAGTAGATAGAGTCTAACGATAAGCGTATATATAAGTCATCCCTATAGTATATGGTCGATACTGTACACGACTCAAAGCGTAAGGAAGGAGAGAATACGCCTTCTATGCGGGGAGTGTACTAGTAATAAGGATGCGCTCCCTAAGCCGTATCTCTTAGCTGGTGGCCTGATTATTCCTCGGTGTATTAGGCGTCCGTCCTTTCGATGTTTAGCCGAATTCGTAACACTGCCTCCCCCTTTAAGCTTCTCGTCCCCGAGAAGCTGTGAGTAGTAGGCTCGTCGCACTCGCCTCGTATACTCTTTAAGCTGTGTAGTGCGGAGCGTACTCCTTAGTGTTCGTATATATTCGTTCTTAGCGACACTTAGCTAAACATCTATACTTATAGTCTTATATACGTAGCCTTATATATATAGCCTCGTATATCTTAGCCTTATTCTTCTTTATATATACCGTGGGTGATAACAATAGTGAATACTATAAATAGGCTTATTCACAGTATAATAATAGTAAAAGAACAATAGTCTAAGAATAATAGTATATCTTCACTACCCGTAAGTCGTATACGTCTAAATAGCGAGTGAAGAGTATTAGTGAATGGTATATTCACTCCTCTCATAGTATAAATATTCCGTTGTAACCATCGGTCCTCGATCTTTTCTTTCCTCGAACCACTTAATTCGTTTTCTCTATAAGCGCTTTTCGCCTACTATTTACGTACGCTCTATTTATACTAATACGTTGTACTATAGTTATCTCGCGTCAATAGTTTCTAATTTTTTAATTTGCTCTATTTAAGCTCTTTATTAATGAGTCTTATATATTAAATATACTTATTATAAGCTAACCGCTTTTAGTGTCTACTGCTACTAGTTTAGCTACTTTCACTACTTCTAATATCTCCGCCCTTAGCTTTATTACTAGTAGCGCTGATAATGGCCGTCGCCCTCCCGGCGATAATAAGCGTCGTATATCTCGCTATAGGCTTACGTATACTATACTAACTAGCTACTAAGCGCTCGCTCCTCGTTCTCTTCTCGCCCCCGTAAGAAGACCCGTAAGAATCCTCGCCTAGAGGCGCTAAGCTTACTCTATCGTCGCTACTTACGCCGCCTATATAGCGACGACGATAGAAGTAAGCTCACTCTAGGCGAAACGCTCGTTTACGAGACGTCTACGGACGGTACGCGTTACTTCCGCTACTTCTCTAATAACCGTAGTAACGCTACGAGTTATATTTCTATACGTTTCGCTATCTTTCAGCTATTATTATACTAACTCTCTACGAGGTTTCTACTTCTTATTTACACTATATCTAGAAGCTACTCGTCGCTAATAAGGTCTACGATCGCGGCGACCCCGGCGCCCCGGTATCTATAAAGGTCCGGGGTCTCGTCGACGTTCTATCGCGCGAGATATAGACGGCCGTCGCCCGCGTCGTCCGCCTCGCTCCCGGTCTTCTTACTATTAGCGGCGTACGCGTAGCTAACGCTACTTTAGATAGCCCTAGAGTAGTAAGCGTATCGTCTACGGTCTAGATAAGCTTACTTCTCGAGGCGATTCGTATTAACGTTAATATACTTCGTTAACGTATAAGTATATCTCTCTCTTACGTATCGTATATTAATAGCGGTAGTGAAACTTTAAGCTCTATAAGTGAGGCGATAAGATCTTTAGTGTCTCGTTCTCGAAGAAGAATAACGACGATAAGAAGAAAGAGAGCGCTAATTAGCCGACGCGCACTATTAAGTGATTAAATAAGGTGCGAATTAATATTACTCTTAAACCGCGTATGAGTCGTACGCGTACCGCTTATAGTCCTACATAATTAGATAATTAGATTAGGCTTAGGCCTTAGAGATCACGGTTACCGCCGTAGGCTTCTCTACGATACGCTAGCGTATCGCTACGAAAGGTAGTATAGAACCGTAGCCCTCTAGAGTGATTAGATAGTACTATATTAGTGAACGCTTACGAGCGTAATACGCCTCGCTTACGAGAATTAGATAATCACTCCTATCTCCTTTCTTTCCTTATACTTACTCTAAATCGTTCGATTTTACACTATGCGTTCTCTAAGTACTCTTCTAGCTTCTAGGAATCGTACGTCTCTAAGAACTCTTTTCATCTTACGTAGAACTAAGTCTTATCTCGAAGTTAACGTTCCTTAAGTACTTCCTTAACCTTTTATTCTTTCTTATTCTTAATATCTATAGGCGGCGATGAGGCGACTCTAGGTTACGCGCGATACGCCTATAACAAGGAGATATAAAAGATATAATAAAGTCGGCTATACTTCCTAAGTAGATTAAGTTAATAAGTATTTACGCTAATTCTTTTAGCGACCTCGAAAGGGCCTAGGAATTAATTCGTAAGCTTCTTACTTACGCGTAGCGTACGAATATACTTAGCCGTAAGAAGAACTTATAATCTAATTACGAACTCCATAGCCTTTCGTTACTTATTATAGTTCTTAGCTACTCGGTTAGCGTTACGCTTAGCTATCGCGTATATCTCGCTCGCTATACGGAGTGATTCCGCTAAGACTTCGGCTCTCTTCCTCGCGGCTATATTCTCGGGATCTTTCTTTTACTTCTCGCCTACGATATTTATACGTATCTCCGGCGAGAATTTATATATAATACTAAAGAATACTTCTTCTATAGTAGTATTCGGTGTAGTATTCATTATATACTTAGCGCTAGCTAATAACTTAGTCTAATTTAACTATTAATAGTTAACGTAGTAGTGAAGATAGTACTTTAGGGTCTAATTAGTTCGCTTCGTCTATTCATTAGTCTATAAATAAAAGGCGATTAAGAAGAGTCTATAAGTTGTAAGATATAAGTAGAGAGTTCCTTAGTAGACTAACGTAAACGTCGAACCTCTATTACTAACGATTAATCTCGGTACTTTATATTTAGTAACTATCTTTTCTAGTACTACCCGGCCTAGACCTTAGGCGTTTATCGTACTACGATATAATGTTAGATTCATTATTTTCGAGTATCTATTCACAATAACTAGTATCGAATTGTATACGTCTCGCCCGTATAACGACGGCGAAAGATCTACGATAAAGTTCATCGAGATATTCTACTACGACTCTTTTAGCTATAATAGAGGCTCGAGCTACCCGTAGAGCTTATATCGTGAGACCTTTATTCTCTAATAAATATTATAAATAGTAATATATACGTCTATATCGCGCCTTATCTACGGCCACTAGTAGTGTCGTATAATAGTATTAATTATACGTCGACGTTCGAAATATTCTCTCTATTACGGGTTATTATAATTTACTCTTATAATCTCTTAATGAGTAATAGAATCACGAGGTATATATACTACGTCGTCTCGTCGTACGAGACCCGCACTATTAACGCTCTAGGTTCCCTTAAATATATCGCGTATAATTCGGCCCTCGGACGTCGTTAATCACTAAGTCTCCGTACACCATTAATCTAATACTTAGAGCTTCTTTATACGGGTAGTAAGCTCGTCGCTACGTTAGCGTACGCCAGCCGACTACTACTTATTCCCGCTTAGCTTAATATTTAGAGCTTTAGTATTAGGTAGCGTTACGATATTATATACGCTTTCGGTAGGGTTTCTACTGCTCTAAATCTATGCCCGTATTAACACATCAACGACGATCTCGCCGTTAACTTATATATAATTAGTATACGATTCATCATCGTTAACCCTAATTCTCTTTCGTAAGAGACTAGTTAGAATATTCTCATTAGAGACGTTCTTCTTCTTTATATAGTCTAGACGGCGAGATAGCCTATTAGCTAAGTTATCCTTATCTCGCCTTCATTATATACGAAAGTTATATACGGCTAGTACCTCGGCCTATCGTATTTAGCGTCTATTTAAGACCTTCGTAGTTATAAAAGCTTATAACGCCTTATAGTCGGTTAGTACTATCGTACTATTCGTAGGTGTCTTAAGATAATAACGTTACTCCTTAAAAGCGTGTACGATAGCTAATATCTCGCCGTCGCCCGTATAGTAGTTCCTTTCCGCAGAAGTTATCTTCCGCGAGAAGAACGCCACCGGCTTCCACAGCGTACGATCTCTAGGCGATTCGTATACTTATATTAGTATACCGCTAATCGCTTAGCTCGATATATTTACCTCGATACGAGACTACTTCTCTAGATTAAAGTACGTAAGTATAGGCGTCTACGTAAAGCGCTCTTTTAACGTACGAAACGTATAATTAGTCTCGGATATCTATATAAAAGAATCTATTTTTTTATCCGCCACTATATTCGTAAGGAGATCTATAATAGATACTACTACCGCCGAGTATTTATAAATAAATCCTCGGTAGAAGTTAATAAAGTCTAGAAAGATTTAGATCTCTCGGTACGATTTTAGAATAGATCACTTCGTTATAGCTTACACTTTATTAGAATTTACCGATACATCTACGACTTCTACGCGAAACCTAAGAAAATTAACTTTCTTAGCGTAGAACTTATATTTAGATAGCTTAATATATAATTTATATTATCGTAGTCTCTCGAGTACGAGTCGTACGTATCTCGTATACTTCTCTTCATCTCGGCTATAAATGAGTATATCGTTTATAAATACGACGTATATATCGTCTAATAACTCTCTTAGTGCCTTATTAATATAGATCTAAAATAATACTAGAGTATTAGTTAACTTAAAGAGTATAACATTATACTCGAAATACTCATAGCGCGTACGAAACGTAGTCTTTTAGCGGTTCTTTTCCACTATAGATATACGATAATAGACATCTCTAAGATCTAGCTTTATATATATCTTGGCGCCGCTTAGGCGATTAAGAATCTTAGAAATAAGCGGTAGTGAGTAGCGATTCTTTCTCGTTATCTTGTTTAACGTACGGTAGTCGATATATAGTCGTAGGTTACTATCCTTCTTTACTATAAATAGGATCGGAGTACTCGCTAACGATTCGCTTATCTTAATCTATTCTTTCGCTAGGCTAATATCGATATACTCGCGTAGAACTTATAGTTCCCTCGCGCTTAATGAGTAAATAGGCCCATAAGATACGGTCTCGCCGTTCATAATTAGAATCGAGTATTTAACCGTTATTCTCTTCTCAGCGAGGTCTTCGCTAGACTCACAACATATTTTAGCGAAATCACTAAATATATCTAGTAGAGATTCTCCGTCTTCTACTATATCCGCGAGCGTTACGTCAGCGCCCCGTATACTAGTAGCTCCTAAGAAAATTACCGTCATTATACCGATGGTACTTCCATCGATAGCCGCATCTTCCATTAGTTCATACAGCGATACGCGTATAACTCGCTAATATTTATCACTTTCATAGCTCTACGTACCCGAACCTTAGTCGATATTAGAATTAATCTTTACTAGCTATGAGTAGTCTAGGATCGCATTATAACCCTAGATATCCGTTACGATATAGTTATGCGTACGCTTTCTACGTTCGCCTCGTATATTAGTAGTATATATATCTAGGCGGTACTAACTATACACTCTAATAGCGTACCTAGCTACCGTTCTTACGCGGTACTTAATAACTATAGGCTTCACTCTTATTTCTATAATGAGAAGCTAAGAGATAAAGTTCGCTTACGCTCCGCTATCGAGTAGCGTACGTATTATCTACGGTCCGTGTAGCGTATTAATTTAGATCTCTAAAGTAAGTAATTACGGTGTTCCGAGTTAATTATTCGCGTCTATATCTTTAGGAAACCCTAGCGCTGCGGCGACACTAAATAAACTAGAACTTAGTTTTTTAATTTCTTCTTATTATTAGTATACGAAGCGCCCGCGCTTTAAATACGCTTTAGTTATCGATACTTCGCTTTCTTATATTCTTACTTTCCGTAGTTATAGTAAGAGCTAGCGAACTTTTTCCGCTTAGCTATAGAGTCTTTCTTCGTCTTCTTATCTTCTTTAGACTCCTTACTCGTAGACGGTCTTTCGTACGAGCCGTATACGGTTCGCTTACGAGAAGACGAGAAGCTATTTAAATCTTTCTTTTCCGAAGTTAAATTATTCGTTAACTAGGACTCGACCTTACTTCGTTATCTAAGTACGTCTTCGTGTCGCTAAGCCGAAGTTAGAATTTATTTACGAGAAGTAATCTTCTTATATTTATATATTACTTTAGCGCGAATCGTAGACGATAAGGTATTAAGTAGTACCTATACCTTTCGCTTATTCTCTATTATCGTTAAAATATTCTCTTCGATACCTTTAATCTTCTAAAGTAGTTCTCGCACCGACTAACTTAAGCCTTACTTAATAGTCGTAAGCTTCGTAAGTACTTCTTCTTTTCGCACCGAAGGATCCGCGACGACGTCCTTTAGATAAGTAATGTAGTCTAATTATCGTTCGAAGCTAGATTTATCTCTAGTCTATACGTTCGTAGCTCGATCCGTTAGGAATGTCGCTACGTATCGTATACGCTGAGTATATTCGTTCTCTACGACTTTAGAGAGAACACTAAATTATAGCTCCCATCCGACGCTATATTTTTATAGTTCCGATATAAATTTTTTATTAAAGGACGGAGGTATCTCTAGCTTAATGGCCTTATTTAATATTAGATCTTCGTTATTTCCTAGGCTTTCGCTTACTGGCCGCTTACGAGTCGATAACGTAGTGCCTACGACCTCTATATATCGCGTTAATTCTCTATCTTCTAGTTCTACGAGTATAGCTTCGTTTTCTTATTTAAGGCGATATCGTGTAAGTCTTCGCTATAATTCTTAATATCGTCGATGCACCTATTCGTCTTCGTCGTCGAGTGTATTGAGAGGGTTAACTACGCCTCGCTCGGAAGTCGTATTTACTTCTCGCTCTTCTTCGCGCGAGTTGCTCGGTATGGTTTGGCTCGACGACTAACCCGCGGATATACTCCCCGACCGAGAGCGAGTAGTTACTCTTTCGTCGGTGGATATTCTACGTATCTCACGCTTATCGCTTACTCCGATCGACTTAAAGTTAACGCTTTGAGAATATTAGGGATTCCTTGGTAAGTAGGTAGAGTCTAACGATAAGCGTATATATAAGTTATCTCTATAGTATATAGTCGATACTGTACACGACTTAAAGCGTAAGGGAGGAGAGAATGCGCCTTCTATGCGGGGAGTGTACTAGTAATAAGGATGCGCTCTCTGAGCCGCATCTCTTGGCTGGTGGCCTAATTATTCCCCGGTATATTAGGCGTCCGTCCTTCCGATGTTTAGCCGAATCCGTAATAGATAGTTCGCGTATTTAGACGTCTTATAGAAGTATTAGAAGAATCGATAAGATCGGCGAAATTCGTAGCTCGAGGTATAAAGAGACTATTAATATTAAAATAAGTAATGAATTAATAAACTATTAAGCCTAAATTATTCTTAGTAATTAAACTTTACGTAGTAAGTAGTACTACTAGTTTAGATTTTTCTTCGAATATAATTAGATTATTATAGTTTATAGAAAGAGCGTCTACTTAGTATAGCCCGGCCGCTTCTATAAATTCGTATCGACTAAGTATATTTAACTACTTAGGACGATTACACTTAGCGATTTACTTATTATCGTTAAATATTTTATCGTCGAGGACGATCTAAACGTTCTTCGTAACTAAATATAGCGAGATATTATAGTGTTAATTCTATTAAATTCGAATAAGATAAGCTATTATTTTATATGAGGCGACTTATAGTAGTCGAAGAGATATTACGTTATATTAAAGTGAGTGTTTCCGAGTGAATTAATACTAATTTAAGAGTATAGTTATATTTTCTCCGTATAAAATAATTGTGGAATATCGCCCTCTAAAGATTTATATTAAACCTTTAGTTACGTGATTAAATACGAAGTTTAAGTTCGTATTTAGACC
>NW_006912937.1:871410-875995 GCF_000585535.1 Cladophialophora psammophila CBS 110553 | reverse complement strand
GTAAATAGTTATCTTTAAGTTCTTTAATAGTCACTTATCTACCTATAAGATTTACGATGTATATGAGCCTTACTATCTATATATTAAATAGTTCTCTAAGTCCTTCGAACACATTATGAGCCCGGATTAACGATAATCCGGTGCTACTATAAGGTATTATTAACTACTACCTTATCGACTACTATCTTATCGACTTAACTTATTACGAACTAGTCTCGACATTAGTGAACGATAATTTAGTAAATAGGCTTATATACTAAGTCTATTAAGTCGATCGAACTTCCGGTTACTAGATTATCGTTATTAACCTAGCTATCTTAAGGCTAATAGTTATTTATACTATTATAAGACCTTCACCTCTACTATCTATATATATAGAGAAAGATATTCTCTATATATATAACTCAGTACAATGGCGAGTGACTCAAACCTATTTAGAGTTCCTCGACTTAGAGAATCTATAAACTAGGAATTCTAGGCTTTACGAATGGAAGTCTATATAATCGATAAAGGCTACGAATCGGCCTTATATCCTATTATCTCTTACGACGAAGAGAAAGGTACTAAGAAGGACTATTAAATCTATTTATCGGAACGAGAGAATAAGTCTATTAAGGCTAGTGCTTTAATACGACTAGCACTCGATGATAGTCCTCTTATATAAGTTAAAGAGATAAACAACGCTATCGATATATGGGATAGGCTTAAAAGCCTTTATGAATCTAAAGGCTTTAGTTCTAAGTTCCTTATATATAAGGAACTATTTAGTACTAGCCTGACGACTTTAGGAGGTTCTATCGAAGCCTATTTAACGAGAATTAAGCGATTATCCGACGAACTAGCGGCTAGAAAGCTCGCTATACTAAATAAGGTTATTATAGCCTATACGCTAAATAACCTAACAACTGAATACGAAAACACCGTCGCGATAATTACTTAAAGTCTCAGATCTAGCGAAAAAGAGATCGATCTATTCTCTATATTTAGCTATCTACTAGACGAAACGAGGCGTCTAAAGTCGATTCACCCTACGGAAATGGCTATGAATATTAATATTAAGGCTATATCTAAGCCTAAGTGTTCTTATTGCTATAAAAACGGCCATAAAATCGAAAAGTGCTGGATAAAAAACCCTAGTCTAAGGCCTCCTAGGGTTACTAACCTTAAAGATCTTAAAAAGACTAAAAAAAGCGAATCTACTCTTCTAGCAAAAGAAGAAGAAGGTTAACTGGCTAAAGAACTAGTTAAGGGTTAACTAGTCGAACAAATAGAATTCGCTCTATCTACAATAGACGATTTATATAGCTAGAATACTTGGATACTAGACAGTGAGACTAGTAGATATATATGCTCTACTAGGGCGCTATTTAACGACCTAAGGCCCTATAAAACGATCTTAAACTAGGGTAATATTTCTAATATCTTAGTAGAATGGCTAGGGAACGTCCGAATACGTTTCAGGTTAACTAGTCGAACTGTAACTATCTAAGATTGTCTATATATACCACAAATGAGCTTAAATCTATTAAGCCTAGGCGCACTAGCTAAAAAGAGAGTATCTATATCGATAGAAAATAACTTAATTAATCTATCGATAAAAGATAAGGCGATAGCTAAAGATTATTATAGATATAACTTTATAACTATCGATACCTATCCTACTACCGAATACGTCTATTCCGCGGTAGATAAGGATATTTGGCATCAACGAATGGATTATATAGGTAGTATAGCCTTAAAGGCACTATCTAAGAAAACCCTAGGTTACGATTTATCTATAAAATCGCCTATATCAGAATGCGAAATATACATTTAATTAAAGGCTATAGCAAAAATTAGCCGAATACCGATGCCTAGGGCTCGAGAAATCCTCGAAAAGGTTCACTCTAATATATGTGGATTTATAACGCTAGAGACCTTCCTTAAATAGCTCTATATCGTCTCGTTTATAGACGATAAGATAAGATACGTAACCATTCGCTTATTATCTAGTAGAGATTAAGTCTTTAATGAGTTTAAAGACTATCTATCGGAAGAAGAGAACTAATTAAACGCTAAACTAAAGCGTTTATATTTTGATAACGCTAGAGAATATAAAAGCGAATAGTTCCTAGCGCTATTTAAAGAAAAAGGCGTTATAGTAATCTATTTAGCCCCTTATACGCCTAAACAAAACGGTATAAGCGAAATATTCAATCGTACACTTATGAATAAGGTACGAGCGATGCTTATATCCTTAGAACTACCTAAAGGACTATGGGGGGAAGCGGCTATAGCCGCTATCTATATTTATAATAGGACCTCACATTCTAGCTTAGAAGGCTTTATAACGCCTTACGAAGCTAGATATAACCGATAATCTAATATTTTAAATATAAGAACCTGGGGATCTATAGCTTATAAAAGAGAACCAAAGGAATCTCTTAAAAAGCTAGATTCTAAGGTAAACTCTTATATTTTAGTCGGTTACGGATTAAATTAATATAGGCTTACTAAGCCTAGCGCTAGGTATACGGTTACTATTGCGCGAGATATTGATATACTAGAAGGAGTCTTTATAAAAGACCTCCCAGAACGTCTATCTAGTAAACTAGCTAAGATATAGGCACAGATCGACACTATAATAAATGAGCAACTAGTTAACTACTCAGAAAATCAACTAGTTAAATCAGTAAACGATTAACTGGTTGAACAAACAGATAATCAACTAGTAAACGATTAATTGGTCGAAAATGATAACTCTATAAGGGATCTAAGACCTATAGAGGATCGATTATTTATCGAACAAATGGAATATTATACAAATAACGAGTTTACGTTATTAGCTACCGATCTTACCTATCTCGAGGCTATACGTTCTAGCGACGCGCTAAAATGGAAAATAGCCTGTTAATCTAAGATAGATAGCCTTAAAAAACGTAAAACCTAGATACTAGTTCCTAGGACTACAGATCTAAAGGTTTTAGATGGAAAATGGGTCCTTAAAATAAAGGATCCTAATCGAAATCCTATCTATAAGGCTAGATGGGTAGCTAGAGGTTTTTAACAACGATATAGTATCGATTATAACGAAACCTTTGTAAATATAGTTAATCCTATAGCTTGGAGACTACTTCTAGCTATAGCCGCCTATCTAGACCTCGAAATATAATAATGGAACGTTAAGAACGCCTTTATTAACGCCCATTTATAAGAAAAGATCTATATACAGTAACCATTAGATTAGGAAGACCTAAAATACTTTAATAGAGTATATCTATTGTTAAAAGCTCTATATAGGCTTAAACAATTAGGTAGAGAATGGGAAATCTACCTAAAAGGTCTCTTACGAGATCTAGGTCTATTCCCACTAAAGATAGATCAATCTATCTACTCGAATATCGACTAAACGGTTATCTTAATAGCCTATATCGACGATATCATTATTATATCTCTAGAAAAAGTAAAGATTAACTTCTTATTTAAAGATCTATCTAGATCTATAGAAATAAGGAATCTAGAAGATATAGATGAATTTCTAGGTATTAAAATAACTAGAAATCGCGAGGATAAGACCTTATCTTTAAGCTAAGGCTAATATATTAAAAAAAATACTTAATAAATGGCTAAAAGATAAAAGGCCTATAAAACTCGCTAGTCCTATTTTAATAGGCTTAAAATTTAAGCCTATAGAAGGAGACGCAAAACCTAAAGATATAAAGGAGTTCCAACAGTAAATAGAAGCCCTTATATATCTTACTACGAAGACTAGACTAGACCTAGCCTACTCAGTAGGCTATTTAGCTAGATATATATTTAATCCTAGTCTTAGACACTTTAAAGTACTTAAAAGAATCTAGGAATATCTATTTAAAACAAAAGATCTAGGTTTATTCTATTAATCTATATCTACTAGCATTGAATGCTATGTAGATTTAGATTAGGGAGGTAATATAGGTACTAGAAGGTTTACTACTGGTTATCTATTTATCTTCCGCGGCACTCCTCTATTCTGGAATTTAAAATTACAGCGTATAGTGGCGCTAAGTTCTTACGAAGCCGAATATATAGCCCTAAAAGAGGCTATAAAAGAACAATAGTATATTAAGGCACTATTAAGCGAGATAAAAGAACTATTATAATCTAATCTCGCTATAGAATGTCTAAATATATATACTAACTTAAACTCGGCTATAGAACTAGCGAAAAACTCCGTATATTACGCTAGGACTAAGTATATTGATATACAATATCACTATATACGCGAAAGTATTCAAAATAAGCTAACTAAGCTTATATAGACACCTATAAAGGGTTAATTAGCCGATGGTTTAACTAAGTCTATAATAACTAAAAAATGAATCGCCTTTATTAAAGAAATAGGCTTACGAAACCTAGGCTAGTAAAGAGCCCTAGATATCTATAGACTATTTAATAAGTCTATAAAAATCAATCGGAATAACGATATTTCGAATATAAGCTAAAATATAGCTAAAAATAGCTATATTTAGCTTAAGGGGGTGTGTGAAATATCGCTCTCTAAAGGTTTATATTAAACCTTTAGTTACGTGATTAAATACGAAGTTTAAGTTCGTATTTAGACCTA